>NC_051291.1:10372839-10622839 GCF_015220745.1 Sebastes umbrosus
AATATGAAGAAACTCCCTCCAGGCGTTCTTGAGATATCGCATTCACAAGAATGGACCGGACGGACAGACAACCCAAAAATACAATGCCTCCTTCCATGGCTGTCGCCAGTGCGGAGGTATAAAAACGTGAGGCGCTCAGCAACGCAAAAGCAGCGTGCGAAATCCCCCTCATTGAAATCAATTACAAGAAGCCGCCCCAGGCTGCTAGGAAGCGCTCTGTTTAATGGGGCCTAAATGTGTTTCAGTTTCTATTAATCGGATCCTTTCTTTGTCAAAATAAATGATGGGATGATTTCTGCCTCAAAACTTACATTTCCCTTTAATTTGATCTCATTTGATACACAATATTTAGTATGTGGCTTTCACAGCTGTAGCACACTGGGTTGTACTCACTGCATTGAAACACAGGAAGCACAGATTGTAACACAGATCACAAGGAATCATATTAGCCAGTCGCAGCCTTCACATCCCTCTCAGGCATTACTTCCATCTAATTTGTCTGTAATTAGATGACCAGGATTCATCCTGCTGGGTGATTAATTGCTCACAAAGATGATGAGACCCCTCCTCAGGTAGTAACCATGGCGATAAGCGTGGTGCACTTATGTGAAGGAGGAGATGTCGGATCGACACACACAAACAAACACACGCACACAAGTGCGATGTGTGTCTTTTCCTCTCAGATGATTCGATGCTTATTTACATACATGATCCACAATCTGATTCAAAATCAGTTAACAGATTTGAAGATAAACAATCCGTGAAGATTTTAAATATTTCCTCGCAAGTTGGCAACATGGATAAAATCTTTCATCACGCACATGTCATTTTCGTGGTCATGCTACAAAAACAACGTTGACCGCGTTCTCCCATGTTAAAGTATGACTAGTGCGTTTTGTTTTGTATATATATTATCACATGATTACAAAGTAATGAAATGGACCGCTTTGCTATTTACTGTCTCGCTGCCAATTCTTCCGCCTTTTCCCTCACCGAGGGAGAGGCGTTGGCGTTTTTTGGCCGGCTCTGCAGCGCGAGCGTGCATGCAGAACGGCGTCCCTTTGCCGGGGCTGGTAGCATCATGGAGGGAGACGGGCGGCGGTCTGCATGTGTGCCGCAGAGTCGGTTGAGGATCGGCAAAGTTTCACTTTGGGGGCATTACGTGATGAGGCGTTATCGATCCACTTGACGAGGGCAGCGTCAACCACAGGTGCTTTCCCCGTGCGCATTAGTTTTTTCATTCAGAGAAAATGACTTTCCTGTTCCCGTCATGATATCAATGTGCACGCAGCACGTGTATCCAGCCGGAGGGAACATGCTCTGTGAGGTAAAGTGAAAATGAAAATACAAATTCAACTAACATTAGTCTAACGTAGTTTTAAAATGTTTTTCCATATGTTATCATGTATGAAAAGAGCCCAAATGAACACTGTAAGCGGGCAACTTGATCACTATAAGCAAATTATTTAAACAGTGTTTGTATTGGAATGATTCTGTCCCGAGCTTTTTGATCCATATAAGCGGTTGATCACTGTAATTAATTGCCTTGCCTTGCTTACTGTAGGCTGTTACTCTGTGCTGCCTTTTTAAATAAGTAACAAGGTTGGTGGTTACAGTATTGTTGCATGTTTTGCTGTTAGCTGTTGTACTTGTGGAGTCTAATGTTTTTATTCTGTGTGGGAGTTTAGAAATTTGCCCAAGATTGTTTTTTTTTTTTGACAGCTGATATCAACTTTTGAAGATTTTCCCACAGAATCTAGTTTGGGAGTTGATTTTTATTTTATCAATGAAGCCAACATCACACAACACACACACCTCCACATGCAAGAGCCCACTGTATTTGAGAATTGTCTGTGAATATAAAAGTTAATGTAAAAGCTCCCGTGTGTCACTTCATAAAACCATTTCGGGCTAAAAGCCTCTTGTTGTTGCCCAAACACCGAGCTACAACAGCCCATTAGCATCTCTGCAAATGGTAACATCTGGAGCACGTCGGCATCCATCACACACACACGGCAACAAACACACACACTGTGCACACACACAGCAACGGTTTGAGTGGCATCTCATCCCAACTCTGCGAGGAGCTACTTACGGAGTCAAGATGCGATGAGAGCCTCCTATCACTTCTAACCCCCACAGCTCCCGACAGATGATGTGATGATACAAACATGCTGACACACAAAGCCCGGAGATTATGGAAATGAATGGAGATGGCTGACCACGCTGTATATGCAAGAGGCAGCCGCCGAGAGTGGGACATTATACATTGAGATACAGACGCCTCGGGGGGTCTCGAGGGAGCTGTTATGGTTGGAGTGCAAAGCAAATATTGAAGTGTTTGGTTTGCAACAAAACATTACCACTGAAAGCGCAGTTATTTAACAGATATGTGAGTGTGTGTGTGTCACAGCGAGCGACGCGCCAGATGACAGAGCTTTGGGGGGTATGGATGGAAAATGAATTCTGAGCAGCTTTGTGCAAAATTTGAATACAGATTGTGTGTGAAGGCAGATTTTGACATTATTTCTTGTCTTGTATGTTTTTCTCTCCAAAACAAAAAGCCTCAAACACGATTTTTTTTTTTAAGAAAATACATTTCTTTTTGGATTAAAAAATAGTGATGCATGTAGACTTACAAGAGAATTTCATTTGGATTCTGATTGGTTTACAACACGGAGAAAGATTTCTTCACAGCTCAAATAAGAAGAAAAAAAAGGCTGTCGCTTTTCATGAAGCAGAAGCAGAGCTAATGCTTTCAGAGCAGATGGATGAATGAGTGAAAGGCTCATAGAAAAGTCAGTTCCAGCATATGTATTCTTTTCAGCAAAGTGAAAGGGAATAAAAATTGCCAAAAAAGGGAGATCTTCTTCTTACAGGAAGCATCGGAGATGTCCGGTAATGTCAAGAAGAGGGGAGGGGGTAAACTGATGTTGTGGTTCCCAGGTTTGCCGTGAGTTTCCACAGAGAGACTCTGAGTGAGTGGGCGGGTGTGAGCTTGCATAATCTGCATGTCTTAAATGTGTGTGGATGTGTCGTCTGTTTCTGCATCATAAAAAAGAAAGTCGACGAGGGAGTTGAAGCGATTTGCCGTGCTATAAAGACATGAAGCCAGAAGCAGTGGAGTAATAGTGGCAGCTGCTTGGTGAGTCAGAAAACACTTCTACAGATGCTAAACCCCTTAGTGGAGTCCATACATTACAATACACAACCACAAATTTCCCATGTACTGCAATATAATATCTCTACCGAGCGGTAACCTCCGGTGCTGAAGAAATGAAGCCAACATGGAAGTGCCAAAAACAGCAGTTCATCAAGTGGCCACTTGAGGCTCTAAAAGTGAGTCAATCCCCATAGACCTCCATGTTAAAATGCCCACATGTACAGCAGAAATAAACATGTTACAGCCTGGAATAAAAAACGGTTTTGGTCTCTTTAGTTAATTTCCCCGTGAATTAAAACAGTACGGGGGTTGAATATTTATACAACTCACCCGTTTTAATTATATTAAGGCTTAAAGTTAAGGCCTTTGCACACCAAGTCTGTATTTCTTGCCTGAAATTGTCACACGTTTAAAAATAAATACAGCCTCACGTAGTGTCCATCATGTTTAGACATCGACTTCGGAACAGGATTGATTTTTTGCATTTTTTCGCATGCGTCAAAAGGGCAAAAAGAGAGTTGTTTGACCACTCAGAGACACACTTATTATTTCTAATTTTAGTACTTATATTTCTTTACATTCACTGTGTTTATATTGGAGCATTATTGACATAATTAACATTTTACGTCCTTCTTTATTTCTATTTTCTTACATTTTTTATCCCAAGATCCCCCCCGGGGTTCAATAAAGTATTTTTGATTCTGATTTTCGCAACGAATAGAGTAATAAAAACGCATCGGACTCAGTGTGAAAGGTTTATGTGCGTAACATTTATTATCAGATGACGGATTTAAAAAACGCATTTGAAAAATTCAAACTTGGTGTGCAAAGACATTTAGGCATAATTAAGGACGTGGCCGCTTTGAGTGACAGGTGTGTGACGTACCACGTCACTAGCTGCTAGCTGTCTGCTCTGCTACATCACCCGGGTCACCTCAGCTCCACCGACGAACCACTTCTTTGGATTAGCCGGGAGTTAGGCTGTGTCGTCACTGCCAAGATGGCGACGGACGGAGGCACCAACTTTGAGCTTCACAACGGCTCTTCAGAGACCAATGGGTGACGTCACGGACACTACGTCCATATTTTAAACAGTCGATGATCTCTACCACTGTATATACTGTACACTCCCAAAGATGCTGCAATGATGCATGTTGTGTGAGAAAAATATTCAAGCAGACTTACGGTATAAAAGTGTCATGAGGACATGTAGTATCCATTACTGCTCTGTGAAACATTGTGCTGACCTTTGAAATATGCTATTAATTCTCACATTACCAGAAATGTACTTGATAAGAGGGACAAGCACAAACCTTGAAATCTTTACCGACAGAAGTGACACAAAATAAAGATAAAAACGTAACTTAAATTTGTTTGTAACTATGTGGTAAGTAAACAAATGCTGTCCACACAAAGACAGCTTTTGGGAGCGTGACCTTCCTTCCACCCGGCAAAAAAAGTAGCCACAGCAAAGGTTACAGAATGCAGTATTCATGGAAAGATAAACAGCCTGCAACCATTTGACATTTTTCAGAAAACTTTGTTCTCTTCTGTGAGCTTCTTCTGCCGCCATTTTCACCTTCTTTAGAGCCACAGCCGGCCAGCCCGCCTGCCTCTCTGTGTGTCAGATGAAATTTGGAATGCACTACTTTCTCCAAATCAGATCTGCTGAGAACAGCACCTCCACTTGATTGAATCCCAACCTAAATTTCAGCTGCAAAAGGCCAGCAGCACGAGTGCATGGCCGTACTGTCCAACTCCCAGGTGTGATTGTGACATCAGGGTTTGATGAAAAAAAGGGCAGCAAGCTCATTTGACATTCCTTGGATAAATAAAAGGTAAAAAACAAGACTCTACAGCCACGCTAGCGGCTCTGTTGGGCCGTCATTAGGCACAGCGGTGCTTCTCGACTCTGTTTTTGAGCTGCACATGTGCAGTATTGATCGGGCACTCGCGAGAAAATGATGACGACGGTCGTGTCTAGATGGTAACCCGTAAATTGTGAAATCTGGCAAAAACGTGCGAAAACTCTCACAAGACTCGCTGCCCAATGACCTATCCTTAACCTTAACTATTCAAGATCAATTCCTAACCTTAACCATCTCACGAGAGTTTCCCAAACTCGTGGGTTACCTTCCAGACACAACCGATAAAGACCAAATTTATGAACTGAAGTGCAAGTGAGCATTTCAAATATCCTGGAAACAGGAGTTTAGTTTAGTGGCGTTAGAGGATGTGGGTGAAACTACAGATTAATTTACTTCAATCAAAATTAAACATGACAATTAACTTTGGTCTTTGTTGTTATTTGATCACCACTAATCAGTGTTGGAAATTAACTTTTTTTGTCTACATGCGACTGTGGCTGGTGGAATCGAGCAGCCACTAAATAGATTACCATTGTTTTTGGGCTGGTGAGGGAAGCAAGTCTAGCAGCCACTTGCATATTTTACTATTTTATGCTAATAAATAAAACAATTTGTATAGGGACAAGTAAAAAATTGGCTTTGGGCAAGTAGATTTCTGGTCGGGCAAGTGAGAAACAACATTGAACCCTGTAACCTGGCAAAACCCGCTCCATACGTAGATATAAATGGCTCATTATAAGGTAACAAAAACACAACGATTCTTATTTTTACACTAAAAAAACATACTAATTAATATTAAATTCCATTTCTGCCAATAGATCACCCTTAAATGCATGCTGTACTGTACTGTTGTACTAAACATACTGTTCCTTTAAGCTAAAATAGACCTGCCTCATCAGCCTTAATCACAAATAGTGGCTCCTCAACAGAGAAGAGCATCTCATCGTCCCTAATTGAGGCCCCACAGATTTGCTCTATTTGCACACCTGTCATATTAACCGTAATGGAGGTAGGTAGGAAAAACCTGCAGAAATCAGCACAACTAAGAGATTCCTCCCCCACACTCCAAGGTTGAAAAAATAATGATAATCAACACTCTAAAGTCATATCAACAAAAAAAAGCTCAATGTTGAATTTGAAGCACCATGAAACCATCAAGTTTCATGCAGGATGCTTTGGAGGTCAGCCAGAAATCCGACACTACAGCAGACACTTCTTGGCAGTGTGATAATTACCTCTCCTCACTGTGCTGTCAGGTGAACAGCTACTGAGGGGCACTCGCACAGTGAATCACCATTTTATTACTGAACACGGATTACAACACGCACTTTTTAAAATTTGGTTGATTGTGTGACAATCCGTGAGATTTATTTTATCTCCTACCCAGCCTCAGCCGTCAGCTAGAACAGAATCTCACAGGCTGAACTAGAAAACCTGACAAGGGTGTATTTGCCTGAGTGAGATTCTGGTGACTGGTGTGGACACTGGCAGGAAACCCGAGAAAAGATAATTTGAAACTTTGGAATGAAAAACACACCGTCTCCTGGATTGTCCTGTCAAGAGAAAACTGGACTTTATATATATATATATATATATATCGGTATTTTCTACGAAGAGAGCTAAATGTTGTGAGATGTCACAAGCACTTTTATTAAAACAGATATCATATCATATGACATGGTTAAGCTATGTTTGATACAAATAATTGAAGACTGCTTTTACTCAATCCAATACAAAAATATAATTATGATATTTTCAACCATTTGTTGTTCTGGATTACTCATCTTAAATCGATCTTTCGGAAGTTGTATCGGGCTCAGCTTTACAGCTGGAGTGAAAATAGGAGGCTAAATGACGCTAATAACTTGCGCTACATCATTCTAATTGATTTCTTTAAATTAGTTTCCCTGTTTCTCTGTAACATAATGTTGCGTCTATGTGATTTGAATGTTTTTTCAATTAAAAAAAAATCCTCATTTTCTAAACTTGAAGGTTTTTTGTATTCTTTTTGTATTGTTTCATTCTATAAAACCTTCCACATAAAATAGCAAATGTCAGTTATTACAAACACTTTGTGACAGATTGCCTTCATCCCACTGTGAAGTATATTCATTGTGACGGGAACAGTCTCTTGTGCTCAGATATTAAAACATCCAATCTGAAGGGCACGACACTTTGTGTTACTGACTGATTTAATGTGCACAAAAATAACGATATAACGTGATGGAAACCATATGCCAAGGCTATACCGTATACAGCCAGGGCGGCACGTTCAATCATCGTCAACAAAACTAAGGACGAAATGTTGACAAGAAAAATGATGCTGCATCCTTCAAATCATTTCAGATATTTAGAAGATCTATTAAAGTGCATTTGAACTGAATAGGAGCTCATGTAGTATTTCACAGCTGTATATTGATATAAAGGTGAGTACTAAACAGCTCTGAAGGGAAATGGAGAGTAGTTTTGCTTCCTCCTGGCAGCACCATTCTGGATTCAGTGTAGTGCTTCAAACTGTTCCTCCGTAGGTAAGTCTCCTTATTTACTCGCAGGCAGTAAGACACAGTCCTTTGTCTCTCTTCTCTCAAACTTGAATTGAGGAGAGCTGTTCTTGCCGCAAACAGGTTTTAATTGCTTTAAGCCAATAAGCAAAGGCGAGACGGGGAATGAATGGCTTATGTGCTGCTTCCCGGGCAAAACAACAAAACAAACCCTCCTGCTCGCACAGATTTCCTCCCAGCTGAAACCCAGAGAGCGTCTCATTGTTTCTCTCCTGAGTGAGAGCAGCAGATAGGGAGGTCACAGCGCCGAGAACGACAAGGGAGATAAGGTGAGTGAGCAGATCTTTATTTTGACACGGGCGCGCCCAAGACGCCAATTGCTCAGCCAGAATCAATGCAATCAGTCTTGACTGTTTCAGAGCTTTGAGACTCTGCGCACAAAGAATATAAAAGAAATATACAACTAAGTCAACAAAAGAGGAATGACTGTTTCGTTGTTCGCAGTGTATTTTATGCAGAGCACTTATTAATGAGTTTATGGCCTGTAGTTGTCTCTTGTAGCACTGGTGATTAATCTGCCCATCGGGGGTGGGCGACTAGAGACAGGATGGATCATTCTCGGGTCCCAGGGCTTCTTGCCACTTTGTTGCCCTGGTGAGGCCATCTGGGCCAGAAGAAGAGATAATCAGTCACAGGCAAAGCCGCGAGCTTGATCCCATGTGGCCACCTGATCGTCAGTATCCAAACTTTTGTCACCATGCGAGATAAATGCCAGAGTCTATCTTCCGGTTAGTTTGCAAGGACTAATGAACAATGTGCAATGAGTGCTGTGGCACTAAAAACTGAGTCAAGACCATAGACTGTATATAAGAAGTGGATATAGTCACCGTGACGTCACTCATTGGTTTGTGGACTGCCGTTTTGAAGCTTTGAGTTCGGCATTTTGGCCGTTGCCATCGTGTTTTCCCGACTGATACACATGAATTATTGCAGTGAGCCGCACTTCGCCGCTGCCTGGTGTGTTTTTCGACTTAACGGTTGTGGTCAGCACCAACCATCCTTGCCAACCCTCCAGATTTTCGCGTTTTTGTTTTTTCATTGCCCTCTCCTGGTTTCCTTCCGGGGTCCCACTTCTCCTGTATTTCTCCCAATTTATGGCAAATTTTCACACCTTTTTTTCCCTTTTCGTTATCTTGGCCTGTTTCTGGAAATGAATAGTGTGCTTAATTCCTACTGTTTCCACCAAGATGACAATAGAGCTACACCAAATGTTGTTTCCCGGCGGAAGAGCAGTCCATGCTCGCGACACAGCGCAGTTTGAGCTCATGTTTGAGCTGTGGCTCGCCACAGCGTGCAGCGCCCAAAAGCCGGCGTGGCGCAAGCCATTGGAAATAAAGGGTTTCAGAGCGCAGTGATGCCTTTGTCAGTGAGAGACGGAGAGAGAAATGGAGAGTACTAAGAGAAAGAGATACTCAAGCAGGGGTAAAAATGAATAAAAACGGATGAATATTAGTTTATGCCAGAGATTCACACGCAAAGTTCACATCAGAGGGGAGAATTGTTTTCTTTCCTGGGAGTTAAAGGTAAAATCAAAAGTTTAACATAAAAATGCTGTTGCAGTGCACTTATTATTTTGTTATTTTCACTCTTTTAAAGTCACCAGATGCAGGAAAGAAAGTCTCTGAAACTCAGATTTTATCTGGGGGAGGACCTCCAGACCTTTGGTTTTGAAATCCTCCCTTTTTTTTTAAGCTCTCAAGGTTGACAGGTATGGCATGAACTTGTCCAAACGTTACAGACTGCATGAGGGGAGTGAGACAGACAGCCTCTTTGTATCTATACAGTATGTCTGAACAGGTTACTCACAAGGCACTTGGATGCTATTTAAACATCAGCCCTTGCAGGGAAAAGTGATGTAATTTTCTGGGTCAAGTTATTAATATGGAAGACACGATAGTTTAGAATAAAAAAAACTCTCATTCAATGTGCAATCTGTTATGCCTCATTAAATCTCAACAGTCTGTTTAAAAATGACTCATCATTAAGTCCTGGCTCACAGAGCTGATTCTAGAGATTCATTACTGGAAGACTTAAGACACGAGGCAGCAAAAAAAACGGAGAATATGAAAACGGCATTAAAGCAGAGAGAAGAACAGAGGTTCTGTTCAAAGATTGCTACAAAGCAACTGTCGTTTAACCTCCCGATATCAGTGCTGCAGGCACTTGTGGTGCTGTCATGTAAATTCTTCTCAGTCCTACTCTTTGGAAAGGGAAGAGAAACAATATATTGCCTGAATGGTTTCCACTAAAGCTTAGATGAGGTTGCACATCTGTCATAAGAGCTTACTTCCCATTGTTTTTGCTACAGCTGCATTCTTTACATTCCAGTGGCTGTGAGTCCCTTTGACTCCAGAGAGGAGGGAGGAGGGGACACGGCACTCCTCTGGATTCTGTAAAGTTGGTTTAAAGTTCATGCTAAGGTGTCATTCAGCAACAAAGCAGCGGTGATGTCTAATTTGAAGGGTGTAGGGATGTCACGAGAACCGATACTTAGGTTCCAAGTTGATGCCAAAATTCTGAAAACGTGACAGTACTCGCTTCTACAGTACTGTAGGTACCGTCACGGCTCAAGACTAACACCGCCTTCAAGGGGATGCATCCCTATTTTTGGCTGGACCGCAGAGGGCCAGCACTACAAACGCAAAAGTCTGTCACTGACTTGAGTGACCGAGTGTTGGAGTTTCCTCATTGCCCGTTGCTCTTTCAAAATGAAAAGGCGGGAACAGTTCTTTGTTTACGTTTACGGTTTCGCTCATCGGCGCATTTCCATCAGATCAGGTGACAGAGGGCGTCTCAACACTTTCCATTCATTTCCTAAGGAAAGCAGGGGAAGCGTCACCCAGTGCATGGTGGGAGTGTTGCGGTGAGTTGGGGAGGGGCTGTATTTGCATAAAGTTCAAAAATCTCATCTTCATGCAGTGAACCCGTCCTGCGCTCTGGCTTGTCTCATTGGCTACTGTGGTCCCGCTTGGAAAGAACCCACGTTATCATCCAGATTTTAACTCCTAAATATCATATTGGGGCGGGCCCGATGAGTCCGCGAACAGTTCAGGAGGTTTAAGACTGGATCTGTAAACCCCTCACAATACCGGATGATCTGGGCCAAACATCGGTACTGACCAAGGTCCCAGACTAGACTTCGCCTCCGAGCCAAAAAAAGTTGAGATATGCTCCATCCTCTGCAACTTTGCATAGGACAGGCCGGTTTTGGATGAAAGAGTGGATGGGTATTGACTGATATGCACTTCACTTGATTAGCAAAGAGACAGTGTTTCTTTTTGGAATTAAGTGCGCTAACATCTAAATTCCCTGGAAAATCATCTCATTAAGCAACGAGACAGAAATAAAAGAAATGTAACTAATCTGAATTAACAATGTTTTTACTAGATTACAGCATTTGCGTAGTATTAAGCCTATTATTTGTAGTAAAACTCCACGTATGGTTAATGTGTGGAATTTAACAATATACAAACTAGGCCAAAAAAAGCATTAATATTCTAGATGACAGCCTGGTATCTGACAGTTACAACCAACAGCAAAACAGCAAGCTTGTGTAGATATTTCAAACCCGTATCAAACACCACGAATGACCGGGAGCTGCTGTTGGCGGTCAACATCAGCTGCCTATAAACAGTTTAGTACGGTTCTTGAATAAAGAGTTTTTATGTGCATTAAGTGGCCATTTCTCCGCCCTGTGGGTCTAGTATTGGGAGGCTCTGAAAACTTACAAGACGACACTAAACTCTCGCCTTTCCTAACAGCGTTGAGACATGAATCTCCACGTGCCTCGGGCCGAGCTGCTGTGATAATTCGCCGAACCAACAGTGGAAACGGCATTCAACAACAAGTAGAAATGCCTCCAGGCTGCACAGTGGCTGCGCTGGAATGTCTTGGACAGAGATGTTTAGGGAACTGTGTATATCTGTTTGACCTCATTAGTACCGCGGGCCAATGCTGTAGAGTCAATGTGCCAAGTCTGTACTCTCCCTGCTACTTTATACACTGGAAGGAAGCTTGTTTGCTGGAATGAATTGCGAGGAGGTTGGGGGGGGGGGGATGGATAAGAGGGATCGAGAGAGAAAGAGTGTTTGTGTTTATTTGCACGAGGATTAACTTACACTGTTGGCATGTTGATAAGGGCGCCACAGTTGTAAGATGAGAGGATTTGGATGTTGGAGCAGGAGAAAGTACCAAAAAGCACACTCGCTACACACAGCATCCTTGGCACATTGGCATACTAATAACATGTTGTAAAACTGTAAGACTGTGACTGTGTCGCTTGCTCAGGCAAAGCATGCCATGTTAGACACACACAGTGTGAAAAATATTTTTGGGACTATCTTCCTTTACGTCCTTGAATATAAAATCCCAAAGGCAGGCACCAAAATTCTTCCGTGCACATGCTCTTCGTGCATGCAGACCTGCACACATACGGTGAACACACCATATCTCCCACGCAAATAAGTGCAAAACCCACAACTGTAATGTGCAACGACAAGAGGCCAGGACTCGTATTCATCCTCCAGCGCTCGTGAAAAGCATTCAGTGGAGAGAGGAGAGCGTTTTAGAGAATGTCTCAGTGCCTCTCTGCACAGATGGTCATTGTGTGAGTTAACTGAAGAAGGCACATTCAGTGTGTACCAGTCAGGCAAATACAGGTAGGTGCAACAGAGAAGGCCAAATTGGTTTTGACAATAGCCCCGTTTCCACTGCAGGAACTTTCCCCCCGAGCTAGGAACCTTTTGAGGAGCTCATTGCATTTCGACCACAGGGACCAAGGCCTAAATTAAATTGCAGTGACATTTTACGGGGTCTTTTTACCCCCAAAAAAGGCCCTGGTCGAGGGGTAGTACTTTCTGAAAGTATCAGAACTTTCAGGGTGGAGTTTACAGGGATGACCGTCACTGATTGGTCAAACACAAACACAGTGCTTCAACGGCTTCAACTCTAGTATCGATTTAGGACCAAGCGCCCAGTGACCAAATGTTACAACTTCCGTGTCCGTCACCTGATGCCATTGGGTCCAAAAATACTTTTACCCATAGACTTATATTGAGAAAGAGACATCTGTAACTCAGCGGATAATTCTTTTTTAGGTATATCAACTTCCCAGTATGAACACTTGAATAGCCTTTATTTAAATCATTAGATCCTAAAAGTTGTAAAATGCACTAATAGCCGAATCCAGAGTTATTTCCCTTCCTCCGTTCATATGAATGAGCCTCAGACCGAGGCTGGAACCCCTGAACCGCGGGGTTAAAAAGGAAACGCTATTTAACTGCTCTATGGGCCTAATGGATGATCCGGGTACTTTATCACTCGACAGTTGAGCCATTTTGGCTTCATGCGTCACTGAGCAACTCTCATAGGAATGAACGGGAGCCCGCCTACAACGCTGTATCCAGTTCTCTTTACACATCCATGTTTAGGACCATTTTAGGACGAGGGGGGAACATTTTTCTTTGTTTGGGAACATTGAAAGTAAAGTTAGGCTCTGCTGTCGGCCTCCCGACTCAGTAAAAAAAAAAAAAAAGACAGAAAAATAGAGAGAGAGAGAGATTGCGAGGGTGAGCAGTATTTTCTGATTGTTTCACGGCGGTTATATTCTAAAGAACAAATAAATAACCATCAAACACTCAACAGAAGATTTACTTTGGAGACAGATGCTCTTAGACCTTCTTGGTGGAAACCTGTCTTATGTAGAGGAAGTGGAAGTCTTGGTAGGCCAGCAGCACTGCATTGTTGGCCATACCTCATATGTATGGATTAGATACAGCACATTTATTAAGCAGTCTGAATGTAGTCATTAATGATGCTGATTTATCCAGGGCCAAAAGTTAATGGTTGTAAAGGACCTGGAACCACATCAAAGGCCTCCCCTACAATATTGTGTAGAAGCTGAATAGGGAGTTGTTTAATAGTAAAGAGATGCTGCGCTCCAAGCAAATTGCAACAGAGAATTATACTCAATACAATCACCATCAGCTGGAGCTCTGGTGTGTGGATGTCAGCTCAGTAATGCCCCTGAGTGGATCTATTTAATACTTTAACATTTCCATTCTCCTCCGTAGACCCTAGCTGCCGGCTCGGGGCCACTTCACAGTAAACAAGGGTCCTATTTAACCCTGGGACACAATTATGTTACTGGCACTCAACCAGAATTGTAGCCCTACCGTTAATTACATCAGGCCCAGAATCAGGGATGCAATGTACCGAACTAGGGTTGTCATGCAGACATAAATAAATAAATAAATAAATAAATAAATAAATAGATAAATAAATAAATAAACGAATAAATAAATAAATAAATAAATAATTAATTAAAGAAATAAAGAAATAAAATATAATAATGATTAAATACATGTAAAAATACATTTAAAATAAATAAATAAATTCAAAAGTTAATTAAATGTAATAAATAAATAAAAGGGAAAATTAAATAGAAGAGTTGATATGGGAAGTAATTCAAAAATAAATAAAGAAGCAAATTAAAACAAATATCAATTTGTTTCAGATTTTATCAATTAATTAATTCTTACATTTATTTCTAATATTTTTTTGGTTCATTTAATGGCATATTTATTTATTTATCGAGTCATTTATTTATTTATTTTTGATTTTGGCAGGTTCCGTCCTCCATAAAAGCGACTTTGCTTTATGTCCACACAGCTCAGGTGGCTTTGCTCTTATTCAGCCGAGCATCTTTTCAGGGGTGGTAAAGCTGTGACTGGCACCGAACTCCCATTTGGGACCAACCCGGCGCCAAGGCTTTTCCTGCAGCATTCGATCACGGATACAGAAAAAAACACCATGTAACTCCTCTCAGCATCAGGTCTGGGTGTTACAGGGACCGGATGACAACACCCACAATGCCCAGTGGCACAGGAAGCGAGGAGGGAAGTGAAGGTAAGAGAGCAGCAGAGAGAGACCATGTAGAACAGCGAGTGGAGCGATAGAAAGGAAGCTTAGCGATGCGGCCCTCATTTGACACGCCTAATCAGAATAACAATGGGTGCTTTCAAGTTAGAATAATAGAGACCCATCACTCATCATAATGGCTAGAAGCATGGCTTGGTTGGGCTAAACCCATACAGTCTGCCGCAGGAACCAGGGGAGGCTCACATAGAAGTCAGGCTGTGGATTGAAGGAGCGGCTAATAGAGGCGCTGGTCTAGGCCACTGGACTGGAGCCAGAGGCTACTGGACATTTTAACAAGCGTAGAGAAGCCAGTGTTACAAAGGAGCAGCATTAAATTCCACCACAGCAGTCAGACTTCACTTTTTGAGAAAGCAAACACAGTAATGCCGGGCACACACTACACGAGAATCAAGCCGATTTGGTTCTAAGGATCATCCAGCCAGATATTCCTGTGGTGTGAGGTATGTTAAGAGTATTTTTTACATCCCCCGAATGGCTCGGAAGTCCACCCTGGACACACCAATTTCAAATCGCAAATATTAAACATGTTCAACATTTACGATCCTATGATATCCTGGAGTGTGTGAGGAACCAAGAGGACAGCCGATGACGTCCTTTCCCACGTCCGACCAGCAGGCCGGTGGCCGTGAGCCATTGGCTGTTAGCAACATTTTCTCTCCATCTCTGAAACATTTCGCCGATATTGTAGCTCGCTAGATCTCAAATGTATGCGATATCGATTTTGGCACCCAACCACACAGCAAGATGACATTTTAGATGCGTAACTTTTGCCCACTACTCTGAGGTGCTTCGTGTTTGCCTCCAGTCTTTCCTTTGTTTTGCCTCCAGCTAATCGTGACGTCGGCTGTAAAAGGGTCTATAGACGGACTGTTAAGAGACCAGAAACAAACTCATATACCACCCTAAAAAAAAGAAAGCTAACCCAAAAAGTTTAACAAATAAAGCATGGTATGCAAAGAGCGACCTGAGGTAGTAAAAAAGAAAACTGTTTGACCCAAGTGACACGAGAATCTGAAAGAAAATTAGCACACTGAGATTGTGAACAAAAGGATCATTAAATAAAGGGGAGACAATGCGAAAGGCTTCTTATTCAGCGCACGAGCTGTTTCTTCTGTGGTCAGTGCACGAAGTCAACTGTGTGCATGAATGTGAGTGTTAGGTACGATTAATTCTCGACGAGCAACAGGAGAGTTGTAAACATTGACCTTTCAATGTAGCGCCACTGAAAAGACTAAAAGGCACAAATCCCATATTTATGCCCGAGGAGTAAGCTTCAGGGGAGAACAGGAGGACGATGATTGTGCCTTCAATTCTCTTTTCATTCTCCTCATTTCATTTAAGTCCCCACTGCCTTAACACTGAAAGGAAATTATCAAAAGGGAGAGTAGAATAAGAGAGAGAGAGCAGGGTGAGGGAGTTAGAGAAAGGGATATTAATGAAGGCAAACAGCAGCGTGGGAGTGAAGGGAGGGTAAAACCAGGACGTTTTTTTGTTAATTGTTGGAGGAAGTCAGCCGACACTTGGCGTCCCACTTCTTAAAGGATGTTGCATTGGGGCTGGAGGGAGAGAGGCCACACACTCCCTTGACCTCAGTCTAATTACTGCATACCTTGTGGTGAATAACAGCAGTCCTGCAGAGACTCATGGGACAGATGAGGACGATGTGATGCCAGACGCCTGCCTGGTGCCTTTCCTACCTCCCTGTGGTTCAACAGTAGCACAGCGTGGCTCTGCTGTCCCGGGGGCTATACGACAACTTGTGGGGAAAAGTGTGAGTGTGTGTTTCCCACTCTCTTCATCGCACCCTTCCCTGGCATAAAATGTAGAGATATGAGTTTCTAAAATTCAATAGATTTCAGGACTGGATCTCGCAGTAGCCCAGAGCGGGATGAGTTTTCAATCAGCAGTCGAGTCTAAGTTTTTGCTTTCTACTACAAACGCCGAGCTCAGAATGTCTGACTCAACTGCGCTGGGAGGATGGAGTCAAAGAGGGCATATTTTGGACAACATATTTTCACCGTGCGCAAAGCTCCAGAAGCACAAAATCAATGTTTAAAGAAACCAAGCACAGGGGAAAGAAATAACAGCCAAGAACCACGGGTTATTCAGAACAGAGCGTGACCACAGTACAGTATGGCCAACAGCCCAGAGACTCTTCTGCATTTTACTCTGGCAGCAGGACAAACAAGACAGCCATCTAACACAAAACATCGATTTTAACCTCAGACTTTGCATTGTAAGCTAAACTGTGGAAAAAAAAGGACCGGAAAACACAACTGATTTCACATAAGCCATAGTTAACTTAATCAGTCACTGTGTAGTGCAAGGCGTAGTAGTCCATCTTTAGTATTCAATACAACATGATGCTACATGTGCAACGGCAACAGTGTTGACAGAGCTAACAGTAACTGTGTTATGGTGGTGCTGTTGTCGCATTGTGTCTGAAAGGACCATCGGGGAGTGAGAAAAATGGAGAGAAATAATAGAAAGACATACTCAAGCAGGAGCAAAGAACGAATGACTGAATGAAAACGGATGACAGCTTTCACTTAAGTTCACGCCAGAGGGGTGAATTATTCTGTTTTCTTTCCTGAGAATTAAAAGTAAAATTAAAAGTATTTAAGACTTTTAAAAAAACTGTACTTTTGCAGTGTACTTATTATGCTTTTTTAATTCTTTAAACGTCACCAGAATGCAGGAAACAAAGTCTCTGAAACTCACATTTTTCTGGGTTATGACACCCAGACCCCGCACTTTGATTAGAAATCCTCCCTATTAAGGTTTGAAAGTATGGCGGTAACCGCTGTATGAGCTCAGTACAGAGCAGTGGCCATAAGCTAGCCAGTGGGGCATAACTGAGAGACTCACATACACTAAAACACACGCACAGCCGGACCGGCTTCATAAACAAAGAACAGAGAAGATTGAATTACAACACACAGAGGGAGAGTGACTTCATTCTCTACTCAGGTAGACATTACTGCTCTATATCTTTACATAGACAATAGTTGTTTGCTGCTATATTAATGCTCTGAATTTCAAATTTAGCACCTTAAATATGATCTAAAATGTTATGTTAATATTTTTCCATTAAAAATGGTCTATACAATTTTAAACATGTTGCAACAATTGTAAAGAAAATACTAAATTCAATCCCTGTCCAAGGTGATCCATTCAAATTGATAGTTCTGTCCAAGCATCAGTCGAAAACCCAAATATAATCAATTCATAATGATAAAACTATGGAAAAAGCAAATTTGAAAAGCTGGAATTCACCACATTTTTGGTACTTTTGCTTGATAAATGACAGACTATTAATCAATTAATTGATGTGTAATTGCTTAACCACCATTTTAGTACTAGATTTGGGTTTGATTCGCTTGGACTAACTTGGATATCCAAACACCCACACCTGCACTCGAATGCAGCTTACTCTAAGTGGCTTGGTTGGTCTCTTGAAAGCTGTCAGTCGATAAAAGACTCACACCTCAATGTGCTTTTATACTATGGTGACAATAAAATAAGTAGAAAGACAGAGGGATGATTAAGTGGAGTGATCACACAATTAACCTTATTTCACACTGAAAGCCTTTTGGGCACGGATTACAATCAAAGGTGAGTGAGTGACAATAGATTTTCCTCCATTTCCTCCTTTTGTTTGCTTCGATAGTGAAAGAGGCGGTGAGTATTACCATGGCAATCATAGTATATTAATCCTTCACACTGTCAACCTTGACGCAACCAGCGACCTGCAACACTCATTGTAGTCGTAAATGTGTCATTTCAGTCGAGACGCAAACGTCAAGAGCGCGGAGTGAATGGGTAAAGATTGAGATTTAGAATAAAGGGTCTGACTGTGTGACACATTTGAAAGATTAGTAGTTCAGCTGCTTGCCAAAAAAAATAAAAGACAATCTGAGTCTGTGCCAAGTTTCAAAGCACTCTCTTGCTGGCATGAAAAAGGAACAAATGGACAAATGAATTGTGTCTAATTGAACAGATCATTGTCTAACTCAAGTGGAGGTTTCATATACTTCAGGTACACGATGTGAAAACACTCAAGCTGGATCACAGCCTAAAAATCAGCTGTACATTTTGTTTCAATTTTGAAGATCTAACAGATTTGTTGTCTCTATCATATTATTGGCCACTTTTGATATACAGTTCCAGATCTAGATAACCAAAAAAAATTAAACAATAAACTCAAAAAAGGCATATGGATAAGTCAAATTTGTTGTCTGTTATCTCAAAGATGCATAATTTACTCGACTTTGCACGGCAGCTGGATTCTTACAAGATCACGTGAGAATCCCAGGATCATATATCACACGAAAATCCATCTTGTCAGTGTTCAAGTAATGCGTTTGTGTCCGGCAAGCCAGACCACGGACCAATCAGCGTCCCGTGAGGAGCTATTGGCAGCTACGGCCGTGGCTTAGGCGTGTGTGAGGCGTCACGGAGAGGCGCTTGATGGCTCTTAAAGAGGTTAAACTTAAACTTTATTAGATTCGTCACATAAGGGTACATGAAATTTGACCTCTGCATTAAACCCATCCTTAGGACCATTTAACGCATCTTAGGAGCAGTGAGCTCGAGCCCGGGGAGCAATTTGGTGTTCAGTGTCTCGCTTAAGGAGACTATGACATGTATACATTATGAACCACTGAGCTACAGCCGCCCCGTTAGCGTAGATATCAGAACTGGAGAGTGTTTCCTCATTGAAAGAAAAGCAAATTATGGCAGTGAGGGCTTTTCTCGATGGAAAAGATGTTTTCGCTCTTCTCCCGTGTCCGACTGGCTGAGTTTGATTGACAGATGGTTCATCCAATCACCTGCCAAGTACTTTTTGAAAGTGCGTGCCCTTTTCCAGCTTCCAATGAAGGCTTCTCAGATGGCGGGTCAGGTTCTAATTTACTATGTACATCCATTTCCTATTCCTTTGAGAATCGGTCGAAAGTTTCATCAAATTAAAGCAAACCCTGCTTTTCATTTTCTTCTCGTGATAATTTTGTGTTGTACTTAAGCTACAACAGTGCTATACTAAATCATTTTGTTGCAATAATGACAGAAGCAAGGCAACGTAAAAAACAAAGCGACAACTTAATCTCATTTCAACTTTTCTGGTGGAGGGAAAATTACATTTTTCATCACATAAAACTATGCCTCATCTGTCAAAGGGATACTCTTATTACTGGAGCATTTGTGAAGAAACTTTTCATTTGAATAAAACAATAACCAAACTCGGCGAAATGAAATCTAACGGGACTTAAAATCATGTACAAATGAATCAGAGAACAGGCCAAAGGAAGCATAAGCTGATGCCTAAAAACGTGTCCTTTATCTGATGGACTGAGTTAGAAAACAGGAAACAGCACTGCTATGGTTGTCAATCAAATTAAAACCAGAATAGTGTGAAAAGCAGAGTGCCACCCCTTCTCCCTCTCGCTGTCTGTCAGCTCCCTCGTTTCCGTGCATCTATTGAGCATCAGGTGTGTCTCTCTCTCCGTCTCGCGGCCAAGCTGTCTTTCAGAAGGCCCCCTCGCTCTCCGGCTGGCAGTTAGGAAGCCATGAATAATGCCTGCGAGCGCAAGGACAGACAGGCCCGAGCTGCGCAGTCGAGTCTCTTCATCTCCCGAACCTATTTAAGCGTGCCACTCTCAGTTCCCCTCAGAGGACAGGATGAAATGAGCGTGTGAATGGGGAAGGAGGTTGACGGAGAAAAAGGGGGGGAGAGGAAGAAAAGCGAGAGCCTGAGACGGCGCTGCATATGTTAAAACCTCCCAGGAGTGACGATGTGAGCTGGCTCGAAAGCAGCAGGAGGTGACCTCGCTGCAGGCTAAACTAACAGGGTGTTTGCTAAAAAGGAAGCTGAAGGCTAGTGTAGGACTTCCCAAAAAAAGTATCCACAGATAATATGAATCCTAAGACGGCTGTGATCAGTGCATAGACTTGTTAGTGCAGACTGTTACAACACAGAGACAGTGGCAGGTTTTTATTGAATAGACATGCTAATTATGTGTCTCATCGTTTCTTGTAGGATCTATACTGGCTGGCGGTAAATCAATGTCTTGTTTACAGTCTCATTGCAGACTCTTTATCTTGTCACAAACTGCAGCTCTGTCAGTTCTGGACTGCTTGTAACACTGCAGTTAGATCAATAAATCAGGCTGATGGGGTGTGTAGTTTTGGGGTTCTGTAAATGTACTGTAGGCCATCCACTGCTCGTATGATGGCTACGGTGTAATGTGTTTCATTATGTATTTATTGCGAGGCCGATCAATAATACAGTATTTTCTACAAGAAGCACTGAACCCCAACAGGGTTTTGATCAGATTCTGTAATGTGGTTGTACTGTAGTAGTATATTGTGTTTTACTGCACTGTTTAAAAGAAATGGTTCAACATTTTTGGAAATACGCTTGTTCGCTTTCTTGCCGAGAGTTAGATGAGAAGATTGATGTCACCGTCACGTCTGTGCATTAAAGGCAGGGTCCGTGATCTTGAGAAATTAGCAAGAGTGCACTAGATTTTTTAAAAATGATCCAACCGAAGAACCGAGCCCAGAGTTTCCAATGAAAGTAGCAAGCAGCACGAGCTCCTAGAGTCTCTAAATCTAGCGAGAAAGTCACCAACAACAATATTTCTCCAAAAGATGGTATTCGGTACAGCCCTACACATAATACAAAAGGATAGCGCAAAACAAGAACAATGCTGCTTCTTTAGCTCCATAATCGTCTAAAGTGATCACCAACTGGTGAGGATGCTGGCTTGGACATGTAGCTTCTAGGGCCAGGTGATATGGGGAAAATCAAATATCACAATATTTTACCAAATACCTTGAAATCCATATTGTGACGATATTGTAGGGTTGACCATTGGTGCGTTCACAAAGTATTTGCACAATGAGATTTTTGATAAATAATCATCAGTAATGTAGATATAATGACTAAGTGAGAGCCATACAGTCTGGTAAGTTAAGAAAATAACATCACTTTACTTTAATGCATCCTTTAAAACCAGGAAAAGACAACACTTATACAATATTACAATATCCAAATTCTAAGACAATATAGTCTCATATCACCAGCCCTAGTAGCTTTGCATAATATCATGTATGTAGCCATCAATTACATATTTTAGATTATTTTGCTTGTCTCTCATTTTCATAGGCATCAGCTGGCAGTGTTAAAAAGGGAGTTTTCAACCACCTCACGTAGTTAATTACTGCAGCTAGCTTAACAAAGGGTCATTTACCAATGCTACTGTGATTCCATAGTGTAAAAAAAAAGTCCTTGCTTCTCAACTATTTGCTGTCTGTTTCCAGGGCAACGAGCATGTTTTGTCAATCTTTTGTTATTCATTGTCCACCATTTGTAGAACCGATTAGCCTTAAAATAAAAATCCATCTCGGTCCAACCCTAATCCACTCAGAAACACACACACACACTGAGACAGACACACACACACACTCATCCATGCTGAATAAAAAGACAAAACTGTTTGATCCGTGCCAGGAGACGGGCAGAGAGGGACAGACCAACCACGGCGGCTCTCAGAAAGGCTTTAATCGCTCCGTATTGATTGTTCCCTTTTTTGGTGAATCAGCAACAACTAGTGTGGGCTGAGGAGTTTGCTTAATATTCCCTTCTCTCTGTGAGCGGGTCAGCCAATTTCACCCTCCCCAATGCCTTCGCTCCAAAATATCCCATTTAGATCTCATTTATATTCCTACCACCGGCAGTTTGAGGGTGTAGGAATATTAACTTTTCCCCAACATGAAATATGAAATCTTACAATATCTCCCTCTACAAAATCATATGAGAACCCAGGGGGGATGCACCTATCAAATTTTGCAGGTTGCACAACAGCAATCCGTAGCCACTTAATGATTCATCGCAGCTTCTCAACCCTGGTGTTTACTCTGGCTTCATCATCTGCCTACAGGGCTGCTGGGTCTGCACTTCCTCTTTGTGACTTTGATTGGGTTTTGATAAAGAAGAGGCCCGAAGGAGGCTCAAAACGAGACTGCTCTACATGCAAGAAAAACACAAGTTGACTCGAGATGACAACATTGATTTGCTGCAACGACGGGAAGAATCATCTTATCTCTGGGACTAAAGAGGTGTCATAGGGACTCGCCGCTTTGCGACAAATGAGCGTGCCTGCAAGAAAAATGATCCCTGGTGTCACTCGATGTAAAACTGTGTACATATACAGTACACTGTAGATAAATCAGTCACTATCAACTGCTCAAAATGCAACGCACACACACACTGACAGCTTAGGTGTCAATGACAGTGACAAGAAACATCAAGATGAGTCTTTTATTCATTATAATTCCACGGCCTTGCACTGCAAAAAACTGCTTATTTCAATTTTAATTGTTTCATCCATCAATCATCAAACTATACAAGCTTTCTCTCCTCCACCACATCCTTGTAAACAAGAACGAGAAGTTGAATCCTCCTTCGTTTAGCGCATCAAGAATGCCAGAATCAGTGGTTCAAAGTTATTGGGAGTGAAATATGTTGGGCCATCTGGAGGGATTTTCACATGATAACAAAATATCACACTTGTTTATATAACCACAAGATGGGCAGAGAGTGCTGAAACAATTAAGCCAATGAACTGATAAGTCCAACAACAGAAAATTAACTTGATTAGTTAGATGACTGATTTATGGTCTGTTCTGTATCTAGCAAGCCACACGTCGCTACAGTAGTATGAACCCAAAATAAACATATTGTGCTGTGATTTAACTGCAATAAACGGATCAAAAAGATGCCGAAATAACAACACAATGATGCCGATTTGTAAAAAGTATGAATTCATGCTTTGTCAGGTCTGTTTTGCAAGACAACAAGAAAACAACTTTTAAAATGCTTGTTTTCTGAATGGAGTTTGGCTCGATCAGTGCCAGGCTATGCAGCTGCTCCATCAACACTCAACATAACGTAATGTAGGCATAAATACGGCAACAATGTTGTTGTTTATACTATAGACAGCGTATGGTTTTTTATACACACATTTATACACAGAGCTCCATCCGGTCTCGGAACAAATATGAAGTAACGGTACTACCGTACTATTCTGATTCAACGTCAGGACATCAGTGACGACAGGAGGAGAATCTCAACACTGATAGGTTCATAGGTAGCTAAAGTCCTAAATCAAGCTACATGTGGCCTTGAATTTGAATCACGTATGTTGTGAGGAAAAGCATTTCCTACAATAACACTTACAGTTTAAAAGGTTACACATGTTGTGCTTGTATGTGACATGCTGCCGTAGGTCCATTCACAGGGACACAAGGGAGGATTAGAAGTTGCCGCTTTGTGGGACAACAGAAACAGACACCACAACAGCTCCTATTTGTACACACCGTCTGCCATTCATCTATAATTCATTGTAATGAAAAGGTAAAGGGCCCCTTTCTATTCTCAGTCTCTTTATGCTCCAGACACCATTCATTTATAGAGCATAGATAATGGAGAACTCCACCCTTTTTTCACCGTTGAAGAGAGAAATAGCCCTGGACTTTCCTCGACACCTTCAGTTAGTGTTAATTCAATACCACAGAGGCACAAATACACTCAAACACCAGTGAAGTCTGTAGGGCTGGGACGATACACATATCTCCTGATTTGATACTATCACAAGACTCGATATGTATTGCGATTTTTAAGTATTGCTATTTGATAATGCGATTTATTGCAATTTTTGTTAACTTTTTTAACACTAGACCATGGGGAAAAGTTGAATCATACACTTCTAGAGACTTTTACTTTGGAAAATATCTAAATTATTACAGTAAAAATGTTTAATTTTCAGCATGTATGTAGTCTGACATGTCCTGAAGTCAAATATATCAGTCATTGTCAGGCATTATTTATTAATTGTTTTCCAGCAACCCAAAAATCAAAGAATAAAGATATTTCCCTCACAAATTATTTTCTTTTTAATTTATAAAAGACATGTGATATTTATACTTCTGGTGAATATAATCCAATCAATCTTATTTCCATATATTTTGTATATACAGTTCCCTTTGTTAACACCTTATTTTGAAAACTGGACGTAGTCACACGTGTATACTTCGGCTAACTTTGCCATCAGCTCCGTTCTCTTTATACATCCATTCATCTCCATCAGGGCCGTCTGAATGCATTTAACATAAATGTCAGTATATGGGTGCTCTACAGTTCTAGCGTCAGCAGATTTGACCACGGAGATGAGAGTGACGGCCGGCTTGACCGCACGTTAACGCAATATGATAACGTTTCCTGTCCCTGACAGAGTTAGCATGCAGCTTTAGCCATGATATCTAGCTCTGCTTTTCCTGGCAATGTGTGAAACCCAAAGTGTTTCCATACTTTTCTGTATGTGTAGTGTTTACCACTTTGGATTTAACATGTGAGGGTGCAGGTCATATCCAACGCAGACCCTCCGACGTTTTTTACTTTCCTGTTTCAGCTCGTTTGTTTTGGTTGACGGATACGGAAGGGATATGACGTCACGTTACTCAGACTACAAAAATAAAAGCGGTAACTTCCTTCTACCTCCACATAGACTCAAATGAAGCAAATATATCGATTCTGGCATTAAAAAATCAAATTCAAAATTGTAAAAATCATTTTTTTTTCCCCCCACCCTTCGTAGTCTGGCATGCCACACATGTACAGTACACACACACACACACACACACACACACACAAAAGTTTGCAGCCTCCCTATTTCTCAGTCCTTGGAATACTTCCACTTGCCACAACAACAGATGGCTGATGTTGACAAGGAGGGAAAGACAGTTATATGTGTGAGTGGGTGAGCTTATGTGTGTGTGTGTCTTATCATCACCTGTCCCTAGAGGTGAGCCTGGCAGTCAGACAGTGTAACAGAGGCAACGACAACAGCATCTCTCCACCAAAACCTCTGTCAAGCATGATTGGACAGCATGTGGTAAGTGGTGCTACGGCCCCAGAGACATGTCAACACACACACACACACACACACACACACACACACACACACACACAGGAGGATAGCAGCTCTTTATATGCTCGTGTGTGTGTGTGTGAGTCTGTATCACACTTTCTGTGTTACACTTGCTGGCACAACTTAGCACTCTCAATGGGACCCTGACAAGAAGACAGATGAGTCTGACTGCACCGAGAATCATTACCGGACTCCCACGCAACCGTGTGTGTCTGACTCAACACAACTTCTCAGGGATTGCCCCGTCCCATCATTCAAACCCCCAACAGACCAGTGACCAGTCCAGACTCATCATCACTCACATCAGTCATCCCATTACTTGGACACGCGCCATTGACTTGATAGTATCATAACATACTGGTTTTCCCTTGAGCTGTACTGGATAGCTGTATCATGAATTGTTTCTGTGTTGTATAGATTTTTATGGTGAGGATTCCTGTCTGTAAAATGAGGCTGACCTCAGTCTCAGCTGACACCAGCTGATGGCGTATAAATGACTTTATCCTACATATTTGCTTCCACACAGCATGCAGTTCACAAGAAGAGTGACTCAACCATCACACGAGTTATATTAGTATAGGATATTCCAAGAGGACCTGAGACATCATTACATAAGGCCTGGGGTCATGTAAAGTATGACTGCAAGTTAAGACTTATGAACAAGACAGAATAAGATAGAAACAATGATGTGTATGTCAAGATTTTTATGTATAAATTAGGGCTGTCGATTAAAATACATAATTGCAATTAATTGCATGATTGTCCATTAATCGCGATAAATCAAAAAATTAATCGCACATTTTTTTTATCTGTTCAAAATGTACCATAAAGGGAGATTTGTCAAGTATTCAATACTCTTATCAACATGGGAGTGGGCAAATATGCTGCTTTATGTAAATGTATGTATATATTTATTATTGGAAATCAATTAACAACACAAAACAATGACAAATATTGTCCAGAAACCCTCACAGGTACTGCATTTAGCATAAACAAATATGCACAAATCATAACATGGCAAACTGCAGCCCAACAGGCAACAACTACTGTCAGTGTGTCAGTGTGCTGACTTGACTATGACTTGCCCCAAACTGCATGTGATTATCATAAAGTGGGCATGTCTGTAAAGGGGAGACTTGTGGGTACCCATAGAACCTGTTTTCATTCATATATCTTGAGGTCAGAGGTCAAGGGACCACTTTGAAAATGGCCATGACAGTTTTTCCTCGCCAACATTTTGCGTAAGTTTGAAGTCGGTTGGGATCGTGGTCAGACCCTCTGACATGGGCAGTCTCTGAGGGTTAATATTCCACGTTACAGTTAGTCTAATACAATCTCAATCCAAACCATGTTTGCAATCGGAACAGGCCAAAGTGTGTTATCCAATGATGCCTCACAACACAGATATGACACTGGTTGGCTTTGGTATAAAATGGTGAACATACACTGTATTTATACTACAGCTAAA
Source organism: Sebastes umbrosus (assembly GCF_015220745.1). NCBI lineage: Eukaryota > Metazoa > Chordata > Actinopteri > Perciformes > Sebastidae > Sebastes > Sebastes umbrosus. The sequence continues at coordinate 10,399,830 of NC_051291.1, forward strand.
TTAGTATACAGTAGTTACTTTTGGGAAATTACTGTAATTGTAGACACTGTTGTAGACTTATAGCCCTCGGAATCATAAATTCCATTCAACTTAATCTCCTGAAATACCTGAATAAGACTGCAGTGTAGGTTATTAAATTAGGATCCAATTAACGACTCCACTAACTTCAAGACAATCTGTCCAATTCTTGCTAAGATATTCTAACTCTGGAACAAAGTGGTGAACCACCAGACCAACCGTCGCGGCCATCCCCAGAGCCACACCGTTAGTTAAAAACAACCTTTTAAAACTAGAAAGGTGCAGCCATTCTTGCTGCCTTGCTTAAAGCTCCCCGTGCTCAGGCTGCTGTAATGACTTTCCCCCAACAACAGCAAACGCTAAGTGGGTACCCAGCGAGCACACCGATTGCCTTTGGCTGACCTGGAACTGTCTGCCCTCACCTGTACCCAACACCACTCAGCGAGGCTCAATCAGCAGCATACACTAGAGTACAGCCGCGGCAAGAGCTTCTCACTGTGGCGGCAGTGAAAGATGCAGTGACAGCCTCCATAGCTGGCTGCATTAATCCTTCACTGGAGCCGAAACAGGAAGCTGAACTGGGCCATTTCACTCTGTGTGTGTGTGAGGGAGAGATGGAGGGAAAGGAGCAGGCTTACAATGATATAAAGCTAATTTATCTTGATGCGTTGGCAGCAATATTTATGAATTACAGAGAAAGCGACAGTTTCAATGTTTACTCTTCATGCAGATTATCCAAGGTAAGACTGAGTGGAGAGAGAATGGATTCGGAGCGCTTATGAGATACTTGCTTTTTTTTATCATTTTGCCAGGCGGCTGCGATGCAAGAGGCATTGTTCACATACTTGCCTGCATGCTTTGTGTGTACCTGGAGGATTAAAACATATCCACCGAGCAGCAGATAAGAATTGAATCATCCTTTATTCTTGAGCTTCGATTTTGTCCAGCGTAAACATGCTGGCAGCACTCGACGGGGTTACTATGATGCAAGGGTCCAACAAACCCCTTAATTGTGATCGACCTGTAGAGCTTAATGAAGCTCCAAGTTGATTGGAAGTTGATTTAAAATGATAACTTCCTGCTGCACTTGTTTCTAGGGGTGTAACGGTACGTGCATTCCTATTCAACCATTCGGTACAGGACGTTCGGTTCGGTATGAGACGTCGTTTCGGTACGCTCTGCGACTCAAAGAGCTGTTTGCGTCTACTGCTCGCACATGTGGAACAGAAATTCTGGAAAGTGTTGGCGGCGCACCAGTTGTTGTCTGTCAGCTGTAGCGTGCTAGTCGGTTTAGAAAACAAACCGTGACCCCTAAACCGAGGTACATACCGTACCGTGAATTCTGTGAACTATTACACCCCTACTGCCTGCTTTCCCCATCTGCTCTCTAATTAAATCTAATTTAATGAGAGCGACCTTTACTGGCATCAAATCTACAGGGGCCACATTAGCCACAGGAAGTAGTCTCAGTCCCATGCTTACATTATCCATAATGTCCTTCTCTAATGGGAATTCACAGTGTCTCTGGGAATGTAATTGTGCCCTATGTTCTCTCATATACCCATCAGTGTTTTGTGGAGATCCTAATTACGTCCTACAGGGCAGGCCTGGTTGCTGGTGGCAATCTAATCTAATCCTCGACCTCAGAGACTAATAAAAGACTTAATATTGTGTGTGTGTGTGCATGTGTGAGAGTGTATAAAACGCGATAGAGCCCGAGGATTTCAGACGCCGTGAAAAATTAAAGACATATTAAAGTACATCGTCAGCGATTAAATGCATAAACATGATTCATGATCACTATAACAGTGAATCTTGAACTGGCTTTTTTTTAATTACAGAGAAGATCCCCAAGAGAAAGTGACAGCACTTTTACAGTTGTGACATTGGTGAAGCACTTGGTGTATTACTCAAAAAAGGCCATGAACAACCTCTGGAGATTGACCAGGCATGTAAACTGGTCAGCGACCCTGTTCAGGGAAAACAAAGCACGATTTATGACCGTTTTATTTGGACGTAGCTGGTTCATTGTAACCCAATATCTGAGAGGGTTTTAACTTTGCAGTTTGTCTATTTGAAGTGTCTGTTAATAAAGGATGCATTTGGTAAAAAGGACAAACCAAGCAGCTGTTCACTGTGAGCAAAGGTTTTGTTTACATCCCAGTTTGACCAAAACCTTCACCTAAAACTCGAGCACGCTTTTGATGATGTTGATGTAGAAAAATACTGCTCAGAATTTAAACCCTATCATTATTGCCGGATGTTATTTTATCCCTTAATTATATTTGTGCTTAGAAATGCGACAATTTTTCAAGCACAATATTCAGCTCTAGTGGTTCCAACAATAACCAGTATTTATCTAAATCTCAGTGATTTGTCAACCATCTGTAAAGCTGAGTGGGAAAACAACATTAAGCACAATGGAGGAAAAGCTCCGCTGATACAAGTTAAAGAAGTGTTGTGTTAGCGGGCTGTTAATTCAAACACTTTCTGTGGCTCCTTCTGACAGTTAATGCTTTCCAATATTGTATAAGGCTTTTATTAAAAATGAATCACAGGGGATAGTCACTTAGCTTTTGTAGAAGAAGAAGTATAAATATCCATTTGAACATTTCTGACGACACTTTTGTCTGTGGATCCGATATACATGGTGAACTACTTGCAGGTCCTTACTGCAGTTTGAGCAAACATACAACTTCAACATATATAATCAAGGTATTGAAGGGAACTGCTTTTTTGTGTGTAGTTGCTGGGATTATAGGAGAAAGATCAGTCAGTGTCATCATGCAAATGTGAAAGTGGCTAACACTGAAGAACAATGGCAGACAAACTAGGGGACAGCCTCAATATTTAGGGCAGCAACTAATTAATATTTTCAATATCGATCAATTAATAATTTTCTTTATCAAATGGGTACATAATATGGCTGTCAAAGATAACGCGATAACCCATTTCTGAGTGGCTCGCTAAAGGTTCAAAGAATATGTATTATTACGCAACATATACACGTAACATTAGGCGATGTTAGCAGACTAGCAAGTGCACACCAGATTTGACAGTAACCTTAATAGATGATACTGTACTTTGCTCTTTGACTCTCTCTCCTCAGTAAGGAATCTACTGAAACAGATCAAAGGAGTTAAATGGAAAGTTTGGGTGTTTTGAAGTGTGGTTGTATGAGGTACTTATCCATAGTTGGTGTATTACCTACAGTAGATGGTGGTCGGCACGCCCCCAGTTTGGAGAGCAGTAGTAGGAGTACCAGCACGGGAGCAAAGCAATGTACTGCTGTGGACGGGGGCAGCAGAAAAGTGTATTTAGCCACCTAATAGAAAGGCTCACCTAAAAAATCTATATCAGTTCAAGCGTACGCTATATTTCAAATATTTTCAAAAGTTTACCTCGCCGTGAGACGGCCCTTTCCGACAAGGAACCGAAGCCGTCGTATACATTTAAGCTTTTGCCAAAGCCACCAGACTCCATTGAAAAAAACTGTAATTTTACCTTGCAGAACACGGGGGTTGCTGGACATTGATTAGTTCGGATTCACCAAAGTCACACAATAGCACAAACAGCGATCGAGGCAGCGGTAAATCAGCAACTCCCGTGTTCTGCAAGGTAAAATTACTGTTTTTTTCAATGGAGTCTGGTTGCTTCGGCGAGAGCATAGATGGATACGGCTTCAGTTCCCTGTCAAAAACATAGACTGTATAGCTGTCTCACAGCAAGGTAAACCGGCGAAAATATTCTAAATATAGCGTACACTTAAGTGATATTGATTTTTTTTAGGTGGCTAAAATACACAGAAGTACATTGCTTTGCTTCCGTGCGGTAACTCCTGTCTGTTTCTCCAAACTGGGGGCTAGCGGACCGTCATCTACTGTAGGTAATACGCTGACTATGGATAAGTGCCTCATACAACCTCACTTCAAAACACCCAAGCTATCCCTTTAAAAGTGCTGAGAAGTGAAAAATATTTGTTATTGAACACTGCAAGGGTGTTTTTTCCCCCATAATATTTACTTATGTCTACATGTTTACTAAAGTACATATCAACCATATTAAAAACAACTTGACAGCCGATCGAGCAAACACGAGCCGAGCAACGGGAGAATATCAATCACTTGGGCAATCACTGGAGGATATAAATATTTCATGGGAAAAAGTAACATATTAGTTTGATATAGGCATGGCTGCCTTTTGAATAAATCCCTGGTGTGATGCCGCTGAACGCACACCCACACCGTCACACACATACAAACACACAGACTTTGATCCAAAGCCTCTTACAGGGTTTTGCTGATTTTTTCACCCCGAAATGAGCGCCCACAGATCCTCCTCTCAGCTCACAATGCAAGACACCCAGCGTCATTAGCTGCAAGGATCAAAGACGGCCAGACGAGTGGGTCCGCGACACAACAGCTCCACATTCAGTGGACGAAGTTAACAAGCGTCGGATGAAGTTGGTGCAAGTTAGGCACATTTACATTCATAACAAGTCAACAGCTGCTGCATCCAACTCAAAAATGTCTCCAACAACTTTGGACAGCACAATCTTGGCTTCATGTGCCTGAAAGTGAAACCACAAAACTCACAAACTCAGCAATCCACTCCATATCCCACTCGAATAAAAAGTATTCCTGAGGGGACTTCTGCTGTATCTGTGACCTTATCATACTTTATGGTATTCTTCATTTCTCATGACACCACTATAATGTTGAAATAGGGACTTGCTCTAATATTTATACAATATCCTCTCCAAATCCAATTTAGCCCACTTAATGTAGCACAAATTGGATAATAAATATTGCATACTTGAATGTCCGCTTAACAAAAGGATATATATGTGATTCAAAAGGTTAAATATAGAGCAATTTTCTCTACTTTAGGAAAGAAACTCACAACTACTTCCACATATAGTATGACAGACATTTATGCATCTAGGGTTGCAACTAACACTTATTTTCATTGTCAATTATTTATGTTTGGTCATTAAAATGTTAAAAAATAGTAAAAAGTGTCTATTATAATTATCCATAACTCAAGTTTATGTACTCAATATGGCCGCAATTAACTTTTATTTTCATTGTCAATTAATCTCTTGATTATTTTCTCGAGTAATCGATTAGTTGTTTAGTCTATAAAGTGTCAGAAAATGGTGAAAAATATTGATCAGTGTTTCCTAAAGTCCAAGATGACGTCCTCCAATGTCTCGTTTTGTCCACAACTCAAAAAACTTCAGTTTACTGTCATAGAGGAGTAAAGAAACCAGAAAATATTCACATTTAAAAAGCTGCAATCAGAGAACTTTTACTTAAAAAAACAAAAATACATAGTCCCAACCCATAAAATATTCAGTTTACTATTAAAGAAGACAACAAATGTTCACATTTGAGAAGCTTAAACTACAAAATTTTAAAAAATTACATTAATGATTAATAAGCAAAAGCTTAACTTTCTGTCTATCGACTATCTGTTTCTATAAACATAAATAATAAAATATGTGATGTAAAATATGTCCGATCCAGCTATTTGAGTTAGTATCGGCCGGATATCCGGTGTTGGTATCGGTGCATCCCTAGCAGAATCACAGACATTTATACATCTAGCATTGCAACTAACAATTATTCCCATTGTCTGTTATTTTTTTGATTAATCGTTTGGTCACTGAAATGTCAAAAAATAGTACAAAATTGTTTCCAGATGTATTCAAACTGCTTCTTTTGGCTGATCAATAGTTCCAAACTCAAAAATATTCAGTTTACTTTCATAGAAGATGAAGAAAATCAGCAAAGATTCACATTTGAGGATCTTGAAGATTTTTTGTCATTGTTGCTTTAAAAAAATGGCATTAATTTTGTTTGTTTTGTTCTATTTGTTCAATGCTGTCATGTCTATTTGTCTGCATTTGTTTTTTTGTATTTTAAAAAAGAAAATATCTTCTTAAATAAAAAAAAAAATGGCATTAATGATTAATAAACAAAATTCTAAATGATTGCCAATTAACATTCTGTCTGTTCTATATACATATATAACAAAATATGTGATTGTAAAAATATGTAAAATATGTAAAATATGTCAGGACAGGAGATGCTTTGCTTTTTTTTTGGTGTGCATGTGAAGCAGATTTGGGAGCATTTCAAAAAAGTCTGATAAAAAGCAATCCAATATAATCTTACTCTAATCCAATGTTTTGTCAGCGGTATTATACCTGTGCTTTTGGATATCTTGACCTATGGTGGTTGCGTGACATTTAGAAAAATATTACTGTGGTATTATATATTTGTTATTATTAGTTATGTACAAAGATGATGTGCACTTGGAACACTGGGAGTGTGCATTTTTCTGACTGCCCCAAAATGTAACACACCCCTTTAAAAAAAAAGCTAGCTCCAACAACACACCAAAACACGCCTAAAAACACCTTTTTACAACAACGACTGTAGAAATAATACTAATTTCTGGGTGCTAACGACAGAAAAACACCACAAAAAGTTAATTTTCTCTGCATGGTGTGTTTAAAGCATCGAGCATATCAGTTTTAGGAGACAATAGCACTGCTGTCAAAACACAAAAGCGTGCTTTTTTTTTGGTGTGCATGTGAAGCAGATTTGGGGAGCATTTCAAAAAAGTCTGATAAAAAGCAATCCAATATAATCTTATCCAACATCTAATCTAATCCAATGTTTGTCAGCTGTGCTTTTGGATATCTTGACCTATTAGTGGCTGCGTGACATTTAGAAATGGTATTATATATTTGTTATTATTAGTTATGAACAAAGATGATGTGCACTTGGAACACTGGGAGTGTGCATTTTCCTGACTGCCCCAAAATGTAACACACCCCCTTAATAAAAAAAAGCTAGCTCAAACAACACACCAAAAAAACGCCTAAAAACACCTTTTTAAAACAATAATAATATGAATTCCTGGGTGCTAACGACAGAAAAACACAACAAAAAGTTCATTTTCTCTGCATGGTTTGTTTAAAGCATCGAGCATATGAGTTTTAGGAGACAATAGCACTGCTGTCAAAACACAAAAGCATGTCAAAAAAAGCTAACGGTTTGCAAAAATGTCGGTTAGAAAGTTGGTGTAAAAAAAAAAAAAAAAAGCAGCTTACCTTGTTTGACACACTTGAGCCGGACGGGGTGTTTGCTGTGTTTGACCACAGCATGGACGTCCCTGGTGGTGAGTCCAGCCACCGGGGTCTCATTGACTTCCAGCAGGAGTTCATCCTGGAAGAGTTTACCGCTGTGGCACACCGCGCTGCCCGGGAGAAGCTCTCCTATTACCGGGAACTGTCCGTTCTCTGCGCCGCCCTTCAGCTCCAGCTCCAGCTCCCCCTCCTCCTCATTCCTGCTGAGGACACTCTCGTGGACTTTGTTAGTCCAGTGGTTCTTCCTCTTCTTCAGGCTCTTGGACATGGCTCGATAATCACATGAGTGCGGGTGGAGGAAGAAGTTAGTTTTATAGCAGCTCTTTGAAGTCCCCCTCTGGTGGAACTCTCCGCAACAATGTAACAATGTAACGTTCCAAGTTTCACCAGGAAACCACAGTTGTATCCATTGTCGGCGCGCACACTTTTACGCGCACAGCAGCTGGATCATCATCAGTCTTCTGTCTTTGCGTTGAACTGGGAGCTGCTACACTTGTGCTGCCTTCATGGGATGGCTCAAACGTCGGTATTGGCAGCTTCGGTGTTCAAAAAGCGATCTAGAGAAAGAAGTTAAACAGAATGTGAGTCTGGTTATTTAGAGAAAGCATGGAAGCCACTCAACAACTAAAAATCATTATAGTTTAAATATATGTTAAATTGGGACAGTGCAATATGTTTAGACAGTGCAATATGTTGAATAGGGACAGTGCAATATGTTGAATAGGGACAGTGCAATATGTTGAATAGGGACAGTGCAATATGTTGAATAGGGACAGTGCAATATGTTAAATAGGGACAGTGCAATATGTTGAATAGGGACAGTGCAATATGTTGAATAGGGACAGTGCAATACGTTAAATAGGGACAGTGCAATATGTTAAATAGGGACAGTGCAATATGTTGAATAGGGACAGTGCAATATGTTAAATTGGGACAGTGCAATATGTTGAATAGGGACAGTGCAATATGTTGAATAGGGACAGTGCAATATGTTGAATAGGGACAGTGCAATATGTTGAATAGGGACAGTGCAATATGTTGAATAGGGACAGTGCAATATGTTGAATAGGGACAGTGCAATATGTTGAATAGGGACAGTGCAATATGTTAAATAGGGACAGTGCAATACGTTAAATAGGGACAGTGCAATATGTTAAATAGGGACAGTGCAATATGTTAAATAGGGACAGTGCAATATGTTAAATAGGGACAGTGCAATATGTTGAATAGGGACAGTGCAATACGTTAAATAGGGACAGTGCACTACGTTAAATAGGGACAGTGCAATACGTTAAATAGGGACAGTGCAATATGTTGAATAGGGACAGTGCAATATGTTGAATAGGGACAGTGCAATATGTTAAATAGGGACAGTGCAATATGTTGAATAGGGACAGTGCAATACGTTAAATAGGGACAGTGCAATATGTTAAATAGGGACAGTGCAATATGTTGAATAGGGACAGTGCAATATGTTGAATAGGGACAGTGCAATACGTTAAATAGGGACAGTGCAATACGTTAAATAGGGACAGTGCAATACGTTAAATAGGGACAGTGCAATATGTTAAATAGGGACAGTGCAATATGTTAAATAGGGACAGTGCAATATGTTGCATCTGTGTAATATTGGGCTTTTGTCTGTGCAATATGGGCAAGACGGTAGACGGTGCAGTGCACTACCTGGGTGCAATATCTGCCATGGTGTGTGTGATAGTAGGTGTCATTTTGTACGTGGACTGTGTATGTGTTGAAACATCTGTTTCTGTGGAACTGTTTCCCTGTCTTGTGTGGAATCGTTTATTATTGTTGTTGATGCTGTTTTAATTTAGTGTTTGTAACTGCAGTTGGACGGAGTCCAGGAAACATTTCCCCACGGGGACAATAAAAGTATATCTTATCTTATCTTATATAAAATGTGTTAACTTAATAGACCTACACCTATACTGGCATTGTATGTCAATATTATATTAGCAAATTCATTTTATTGTAATAAAAGAAACTTTATTAACAAACTAACTAACTTTGTATGACCATCTAACTATAAAATGTACATAAAAAGCAAAATTATCGCCAATTAACTTTCTGTCATAGACTAAAATGTACATAAAAAGCTTTTCCAATCGCCTGTTGACATTAAATCAGATATGAAAAATATACTTTTTTAGCTTAAATTAAAGAATTATTGGCATTTGTTGCTTTAAAAAAATGGCTTTAATGATTAATAAACAACATTATTACCAATTAACTTTCTGTCGTCGACTAAAATGTTCATAAAAAGCTTTTCCAATCACCTGCAGACATTTAATCATGTTTTAAAAATTACTTTTATGGGTTTGTTTTTGCAGTTCTACCACTTAAAAGTGTCTTTTGGCATGTATTAATGCTTCATTTAGATAAATAAACAAAAATCAATTAATCAAAAACGACCAAAAAACAGAATTTAGGAGACTGATTGGCTTTTTTTTCCAAATAAGTGCTATCACCTGCAGACATTAAATCACGTTTTAAAAAATAGTTTTATATATTTTTGCACTTCTACCACTTTAAAGTGCCTTCTGTCATGTGCTATAGCTTAAAAATGCTTCATATAAGTGCATAAACAAATCAACTGATCAATACAAACTTACATTATAGTTCATTTTACAACTTTGATTACACCACACATTGGTCTGTGTGTAAGCAGATTACTAAAAAGCAACTTCGAAGTTCACAAGTTTTACGAGGAGTACCTGAAGGCAGCACCCAGCTCCAACCAACCCAACTGACCCGGATGTGAAGGCTGGAGGAGGAGAGAGGAGGAGAGAGGCAAGGCTTTTCCCAAATCCAGCTTTCCATGGAAAAAAAAGGAAAAGAGAGAGAGAGAGAGAGGAGTGAGGTATTTCCACTGGCATGGCAGCAGAGCAGCAATAATAATTTTTTTTTCAAACCACAAATATGTCTCTTCTTTTTTGACATTTGCTTACAGACACTTCAAATGCTTCAGCTTCAGAAAGTTAGATCAACTGACTCAACTCAAATTGCTTTTTTCCAGCCGCATTGTCATTCCTTTCCCCTTGAAAGTGGGGCTACATCAATTACAGTCTATTTCTGGTTGGACAAGGGCCTACAAAAGGTCGCCTGATTCAAATACTCTGTTGCTACAGAAGTCTTTCAAACATATTTTCATTATTTTATTTCAGGTGAACTTGACAGAAAAATAAAAGATTTTATTTCCTTGAACACCCTCAAGGTCTTTTGGTGAACGAAGCTTTTGTGAAACTCTTTTCAAGGGCATCGTGTATTTCTCAGCGTTTTCCTCGTAATGATATTCAGATTTCTGTTCCCTCTAACAGCGTTTGTGATACACGCGCACTCAGTTCGCTGTAATAGTTTTGTCACTCGCCAGAAGAAATGGCTCGAAAAGGGAAGAAAAATCCCCTTGTGTTTATCTCGAACTAGAGGAAAGGGACGTAAAGCAAACGGAGAACTTGTCTGAGTGTAATCCATCTTCAAACAAATGTGTGTTGTGGGTATTTTCCTTCACGGGGTTGACATCTTTAAAACTTCCAATCTGCTTTGTAAAGCCTCTTCTTATTCAGTCACCGAGCTCACGCTCCGTAATGACAGTTTGCTGCCATAATTGTATAGATATACAATGATAATAGCTATGCTACGTTGCGGAGTTATCTGCCGTGGCAAGATAATCCTCTTTGAGCCGTGTTTTTCTCATAACAAATGAAAAATTCCGGTAATGACTTGAGATAAGCGCACTTTCCCACACAAAGTGTGATCAAGTGTCATTTATTCTGCCTCTTTCAAAACTGGTACTAGATAAAACACCCAAACTCATGTAAACAGTGGTCACATTATTAGGTATTTTTCATATAGTGTGCCGTTTCAAAGCCATTTCCACACAGACAGATAGAACAAATGTGGTGGAGAGATACTGGGTGCTTTATAGTGCTGCCGAGCCAACCTCTACATTCTAGGTAGTAGTACAGTAGCACCCATTTATTCGTTTTTCTGTTGCTATTATCCTCATCTCATGGCCTTCATCAGTGAATAGATTTCACTCAGGTTGGGAGTTGGTTGAGTTGTCATCGCGTGATCTTAGTGTAGAACTTCAGTTGAAAGACAAAAAAAGATGAAAGGAATATTTTGACTCTGAGATTTGCTCTTTTCTAGTGAAATACTGGACACACTGATCTCTTTTGGGCCAGTTAAAATTCTTCAATCTAACCTGTTATGAGGGGTCACAAGTAGACATTACTTCATTTTAAGAGTTCAAAATGTTTCCACTGAATAGACGATCAAAAACTGTCAATTACTTTGCGAAGGAGGTTAAATAACGCTCCAAACTTGCGCTAAATCTTGCCGAGGAAAAACTGTCATGGCCATTTTCAAAGGGGTCCCTTGACCTCTGACCTCAAGATATGTGAATGTAAATGGGTTCTATGGGTACCCACGAGTCTCCCCTTTACAAACATACCCACTTTATGATAATCACATGCAGTTTGGTGGCATTTCATAGTCAAGTCAGCACACTGACACACTGACAGCTGTTGTTGCCTGTTGGGCTGCAGTTTGCCATGTTATGATTTGAGCATATTTTTTATGCTAAATGCAGTACCTGTGAGGGTTTCTGGACAATATTTGTCATTGTTTTGTGTTCTTAATTGATTTCCAATAATAAATATATACATACATTTGCATAAAGCAGCATATTTGCCCACTCCCATGTTGATAAGAGGATTAAATACATGACAAATCTCCCTTTAAGGGACATTTTGAATGGATAAAAAAATGTGATTAATCACGATAAAATATTGTAATCGATTGAGAGCCCTTGTTCAAATGTAATCTTGTAAAATGTAGTTTTTGGCAAGACACTTGAATAAATCAAGTTGTTTGGAAGGAGATGTTTTCACAGCAATATAAAACAGATAATAGAGAAGGAAATATGACCAGTATGCAAACGGTATTAAAGGAGTGGATGTTGAAGTACATGGGTACATACCGTGGTTTCAAATTGGTATTGAGAACCGTTGTTTTTCCCTGGTATTGGTATCGACTGCTTTATTTCTGGTGTCGAAACATTTCTATCAAAGAGACAGTAATTTATCCTCAAAACAATTTTCTTGCCCTTGAGTCGTGATGACAATAAATCGTCGAACAATGCATCACTTTTCTCCTCCGCGGGATTTGGAAAAGAGCCTCCGCAGCATTCCAGAGGTGGGAGCACTGCGGATTTAGTGAAAATGAAACAAGAGAAATAAAGTGAAAGAGAAGGGGAGTACGTTAACAAGGGCAGGAATTCTGGAGGCAGTGTTTGAACAAGGAGAGGAATGCTCTGCGCGTGGCAGAATAAGTGCTGGGGAGGAGGAGAGAGCATCAACAGTGCAGGGAGCGAAAGGACTGGAAAAACAGTGTGGGATTAAACTGTGCGAGATATGCTGCGATGCATAATGAGCGCCAGCGTGGGTTGATGAGAATATGACTATTAAACATAATGTGTATGTTTAGAGAGCAACGTTTTCTCAATTCCTGTTCATATAATTGTAATTTCTCCTGGAAACGTTGACACACACACAGTTCCTTTCCGCAGATTCACATTGCAGGAAATCACTCCGTTCAGCCATCAGTCACATCTACGCGGCCAGATGGGAGTTCATTGGCTCGGCCCGTGATGCCGCCCCTGGGATTGCTTCACTGCTCTGCTACATGATGTAATGGTTATGACAGGCCTCATTGCAGGATAATTAAAGCTGGTCAGGAATAAAGCGAAATTGCCTGATGATGGCTTCCGCTGCCAATGAACGAGGAAGTTATTATCCACTTTGTCTGAGCGAACAACGCCATTCCAGCTCCAGCGGAGTCATTGTCGGGGATTTGGCGGCTCGTTTTACAAACGTCGCGCTCCGTACCGGGTCGAATGATTGAGCCGAAAGCTGCTCTTTCCAAGCCGTCAGTGTGGTCAGTTTGTCTTATTCGGGCCAATCCATCGGAGGCATCTGACCTGTTTATTCCGCTGCCATCTGCTCGACCTTGCAGCGCAGGAAAGGTCCAGTCCGTCACTCTGCATCTCCCTTTTGCTTGACCCCCGAAGATGAAGGGGTGCCAAGAGATGTAGAGCTGGAACCTGGGAGACGGCCAACAGCATCTCTGGCAGAGACAGGTTGGGGACATTGTACAGTGTGGAGACAAAAGAGAGTAGGTGGCAAAGAAAAACCTATTCTATACTTTATCTATTCATTTTCTGGCTGTTTGGGCTCAAAGATTGTAGTGGACGTAGTCACCGTGCCACCCGTTGGTCTGTGGACTATAGTTTTGAAGCCTTGAGTTCGGCATTCTGTCCGTCGCCATCTTGGTTTTTTGGAACCAGAAGTGACACGAGGGGGTGGAGCTACAACCGAATGCTGAATAAGACATTTTTAGGCAACCAAAATGTTACAATTAACTTTCAGGGTCTGAAAAAACACTGTGAAAGGGTTACAGTTGTAAGACGAAAACACGGAAGACTCCCAGATCGGACAACGCAGTGGTAGCGACCTGTCAATCACAAGGTAGCCCCGCCCTAAAGCATCCCCTGCTTTAGGACCATAATTTACTAAATGAACGTCATGCTGTATTGAAGAAGACTTGAAACTAGCGATTGAGACCATAAACTCATGTTTACAATGTTTACTGAGGTAATAAATCAAGTGAGAAGTAGGGTCACTTTCTCATAGACATGCAGGTAATCCAAAAAAAATCATGCGCCTCTGTGTCCTCCGGTGTCCTCCGGTGTCCTCCAGTGCTCCTAATGACATCTGCAAGATTTCACAGACCGGAGAAAAACAACCAATCAGAACCGATCTGGAGCCTGCCGTCCACCTTCCGTCTATGAGAGCCGACTGTCAATCACCCGTGAACTCCGATCAAACGGTCAAACTATGTGAATATTATGGATCAAATATGAATCAATATTCTGTTACTGTAATGTCTACTTCTCACCTCAAATCTTTTCAGAATCATCTCGTAGTGTACTGTTTAGCTGTAAAATGAGACAGATTGTTAGCCGGCAGCCACGTTGAGACCTCTTGAGGAAAAACCAAGCACCGCCCCACCAGCTGGAGCGCAGCCAATAGGAACGCTCTCTCTCTCTGAAATGACCTGTGATTGGCCAAAGTCTCCCGTCATGGGCTAGAATTTCCAAAGTCTAAAAACAGAGCCATGAGGAGGTGCAGAAGTCTAGTTTTCTCACAGAACACGTGAATTACAATATGCTGAAAGGTTATTATTTTCCCAATGAAGCCACAAGATTGTTACCTACTGAAGCTTTAAGGCACTTCTGGATTGGATTACATTTTCAGACCTGGAGGTTGCCCCACTGTCTCCAGCCACCAATTTTTTTTTTAAAATCTGTACAATATGAACACCCACCCTGGATTACAATACAAATGATAGTGTCATACATATTATTCCCTGGCTAATGGTAAGAGCACAGTGACTTGACATGACTTGTTAATGCAATAAAAAGTCTTTTGTTTTGCAGTGTGAAGAGCTGTGCCTCTAAATAAAGTGAAGCCTCTGGGTAGTTCCAGTAAGAGTTGTGGTTCTCCTGTGCAGCTCCACTGCAGGGCCTCCTGCTGCTTTCTGTCCACTGATGAATTAGTCTGTATGCACCTAATAACACTTCCAGTAAATCAGAGAAAGCTCAGGGTGAAACTCAGGGCTTCTGTCCACCGGCCTTTGATTTGATTGCCCTCTGCATGATTATAACTGTGTTTTACCTTCAGTTCTGACCACCGTTATGATTGTCTCCTCTCGACTGTCTGATTTTCAATTTATGTCCTTGTTATGTTCACGGCGAATGATTTCGGCAGGATTCTGGAGTAGTCTCGTCCTGGCTCTCACCACCTCCTCCTCCTCCTCCTCCTCCCTACAGCCCTATCAGCCTAGACAGATAAGTACCTTTTCCCACGGTGAAGGCTTTTAACTGCCTCGAAGCCTGGAAAGAGTCTGGCTCTGCCTCCCTCTCACTGGGGGAAAGTTACATTCACACTATCACAGTAATCTGTCTCCACCAGTCGGTCTTCACAGGGTCCATCATCCATCAGAGGGGGAGCGATGATACTATTGCCATGCAATCAACAGCGTGACAGCTTGATAGATCCGCCTCTCATATCCCGTCACAATTGCTTTCAGTCTGTTAGAGATTAGGTCTAATATTTTCCGGTTCGCTCCTCATAAAACGCACTTTTATCTTCCTCTGAAATCGTCTATATTTGTTAAATAATAACAGATTAATTCGTATACATGTTGTGTTTCGGGTCGGTGTATGAACGGGAGGATAAAAAAAGTTTGTGATGTTGATTGGATGTTCTTCAAAAGCTGGAATGTCTCAGTCTTTATGGCTCAAGGTGATTTTAGCGCTCAATGAAAGCATACACATACTCTCCTCTATATTTACAAAGAGACTGTTGTTTGCGTAGATATTAAGGCTGTCAATCGATTAAAATATTTAATCGCAAATGAATCACACATTTTTTGTCTTTTCAAAATGTACCTTAAAGAGAGATTTGCCAAGTATTTAATACTCTTACCAACATGGGAGTGGGCAATATGCTGCTTTATGCAAATGTATGTTTATATTTATTATTGGAAATCAATTAACAACACAAAACAATGACAAATATTGTCCAGAAACCCTCACAGGTACTGCATTTAGCATAAATAAATATGCTCAAATCATAACAAAGCAACAGCTGTCAGTGTGTCAGTGTGCTGACTTGACTATGATTTGCCCCAAAACTGCATGTGATTATCATAAAGTGGGCATGTCTGTAAAGGGGAGACTCGTGGGTACCCATAGAACCCATTTTCATTCACATATCTGGAGGTCAGAGGTCAAGGGACCCCTTTGAAAATTGCCGACACGCTAGTATGAGATAGTTGGTATTAATGGATTCCTTAGGTTTTTTTAGTTTCATATGATACCAATATCTAGCTTTAAAACTGAGACCGCTACAACCTAAGAAGTTGCGTTAAAGAAATTAGGCGTTAAAACAAATTTGCGTTAACGTGTTATTTGCACGTTAACTTTGACAGCCCTAATATCCTTTTTTTGCATTCTCTGTCTTTATTTTAGGTGCAACTTAGATGATATTGGTGTATTAATGAATCAATTAATCAATCAATGGAACAATGAGTGCTTTATTTCAGACCAAAGGTCCATTTTTATATCACAAAATTCTCAAAATGTAAATTTTCTTCCGCAGCAGAATAATAACATCTTTGAAGTTTAATGTGTGCGGCTTACTTATTGTTATTCTGCACTCTACTTTATCCAGTCAGAACATAAATTTATTATATATATGTGTGGGCACATTCATGCTAACAGACATAACTAGTATTATAAAACCTTGGCGCACAAAATAACATCATCATAGCATTAATATTCAGGACTGTAAGTCTTTGCATACCGCTCTTTATACCTGCACAATATTTGCGGGGGAATATAGGAGACCCTGATCAGCCAGACTTTTATATAAATTGACTTTAACATTCATCAATGAACAGAGTGAGAACTTATGTGAAATGAAAGCACATCAACCTGAGAAAATAATTACAAACACAAAGCTAAATACAAGCTAAAGTCCAGCCTATCCCCATAGCTGACAAGACTAGAGTCACATACTTCTCTGTCTCATCTGCATTCTGGATTCAGAGCAGATATTTATTTAGGCACTCCTCTCACACTTCTCATGATTGATTTGATCGAAATCCCCCGAGGCATAAAAAGTTCTAAGTGGAATCGCGATGAATGGCAAAGATTAGAGCGATAATTTATATGTTTGTGCCATGCTTATCATTTGAGAAGATAAACAATTCTAAACTGCCTCTCAGTCACCTTGGACGGGATACAATAGTTATGGAGGCTATATGGTTATTAATCTTACCTGTTTTATCTTCTATGGTGGGAACTAACGGCATTTTTTCTTTTCATGGCCTCTCTGCAGACACATCCTGACTACTCTGAGCTAAAATAGTCAATATGGAAGAGGATTTTTAGGGTCTTACACTATAGAAATACATGATTAATAAGCACTTCTACAGCTTCGATCAGCATGAAATTCTGTCAAAACAATGACAAATATTGTCCAGAAACCCTCACAGGTACTGCATTTAGCATAAAAAATATGGTCAAATTATAACATGGCAAACTGCAACCCAACAGGCAACAACACCTGTCAGTGTGTCAGTGTGCTGACTTGACTATGACTTGCCCCAAACTGCATATGATTATCATAAAGTGGGCATGTCTGTAATATCTGTCATATCTTGAGGTCAGAGGTCAAGGGACCCCTTTGAAAATGGCCATGACAGTTTTTCCTCGCCAAAATTTTGCATAAGTTTGGAGCGTTATTTAGCCTACTTCACGACAAGTTAGTATGACATGGTTAGTACCAATGAATTCCTTAGGTTTTCTAGTTTCATATGATGCCAGTATCTTCACTGTAGTTTTAAAACTGAGCCTCTACAACCTAAAAAATCTAAAGTTGCGTTAACGCATTATTATCGCATTAACTTTGAGAGCCCTAAAAATTATACAAAACTATAATTACAAACCACGAATCTACCAACGTGATATAATGCCAAAGTGTACAATAGACCTGCTTGTCCACCAGAGGATAGCGTGTCAGTGTAACGGGAATATTACATGCGTGTATGAAATTGCAGTACCAGCAGTGGGCAACACTCTCACTCACTCAACTTAACTCACTTAGGTTTAGACAACAAAAGTACTTAGTTAGGTTTAGGAAAAGCGTCATAGTTGGCCTTAAAATAAGTACGTAAACTAAGTAAAATACATACGGAAACAACGTAATATAAGTATGGAAAACATGTAATAACGTCACTAACCTAGCTTACAAAACGACACACCAGTCTTGAAGAGCAGTCTCCTGGTTGAAAGTCCTGTGTTTGTTGGACCCACACGCCCGCCACAAGCAGTCTTTCTTACTTTTTATTCTACGTCACTAGCTCTGAATGTAGCATATTTACATGGATGCGTTGACATTGCTACATGCTGTACAAAGACACGCCTAAAGGAAGAACGGCATTCTTATTACACGCTTTTGCTTTGCGCATTATTGCGTCATTTGGACGCCTTTTCGTGCGACCGGGCTGGAAATACATTTAAATGAAACAGACTTTTTGGAAACTAACCCAGCTTTCTATACGTTCTTTAGATATTTTATGCCAGACCTATTTTGGAGCATTTTAACCTCTAACACTTTAACATATACACATCTCTTCCATAACAGACACGATTGACTGTGGGCACATCACAGCCTTGCATAATCCCAAATTTAAAGCCAGTAATGTTCTTTAATCCAACGTGCAAACATCAGTGCACCATGGTTTGGGACTCAAAAATACCCGAACAACTGCTGAGACGGAGGGAGCATCCAAAGTTCGAGCAGCGGGCTGAGAGGTCAGGTATCGCCTGCAGCTAGTGGCACAGACGACACCGACTGGCACCTCGATGAAGGCAAGAGGATTCGGAGAGCAAAGTTGATCTCGATGTTTAGAAAATACCAACAGAGCGGAGTTGAAGAGGTTAGCGGCGCTCTCAGTATCCCTCTAATTAATATTCAGACCTCGTAGCAGTGCAAGCTAGTGCCCCTTTGCCCTCCCTAGTCCCCGTTTGTCCAGAGTGAAGGAGTTTGTGTTTAAAGACAGATCTCCTCGCCTCCGGCTAACGGACTCTCTGAGCCTCTGCTGAATGATTGGGCGACCCCGGGTGAGCTTTTCCCAGAGGCCTTTTTCGGTATTCTGTTCACAAAGCGCCATCTAAAGACCCTCATTGATCAGCTGCTCTTTAAGATCCTCTCTTCTCGTTTGGTCAGGAGTCACTGTTACATCACTGTCACGGGGAAATGGATAAATGCTCATCTGATTTATGAGGGACCGGGCTGGGTCGCAGTTGGAATACAATATATAAAAGACAAACATTTGTAAGATAAGGAATACATTGTCAGTGTAGAATTGCAACAAAAACAAGGTTTGAATAACTCAAGACTTGAAACCAGGACTTCTCTTATTTACACCTGTGCTTTTCCTACTCTGACATGTCAAAATGTCTCACAGCCCATTGCTGGGATTGATGTCGCTGCAGTATTTTCACTCCTTTTCAGTGACATTTCACGTAGAATGAATTAGTCAAATGATTTTCCAACACAAAATGCCAAAGCGCGAGGCATCGCTGTGCAATCTGAACACCTCTGCAGCCTCGTGAACTCACCTGAAGGTCATGTTCACTACAAAAATGAGAATTTCCACCTCTGATATCAACTAAAGCCCTCACATACCCTTTTTGACTAACTACCGTGACCTACAAAACTCCAAACCACATCCCTCTCCAAACCTGCCACATTAATCAAATGCCTTATTTTTATTCATCACTGTTCCCATTCCCCCTCAAGCCTTTTTGACAAGGTAGCACCTAGCTCAGTGCACTCCGCCGTACGCGCCTCCTCTGTCATGCAGATGCAGCCCACAACTTAATTATTCATCCCCAATCCATCCTTTAACAGCAGTCTGTTAATAAATATTCTCTTTGCTAAGATTAGAAGATTTTGCATGACCTAGATATCAAATCAAGCTATTGTTCCAGCTCCGTCATGCTACATTTTCTCTGACAGTGAAGGGAGAGGAGAGGAGAGGGAGGGAAAAAGAGAGAGAGGGAGAGGCAGATGGATGCAAACTTAAACGGATGCTTCAGTTCAACAGTGACCCCTGCTGTAGAGTGCAGACTGGTTTTTGTTTCCCTCAGGGCAGACAGCTTATTGGGGTCTTTGAAGGCAACACAAACCTCCCTCCTCTCTGTATCAAAGTGGCTTCTTCTCCACGCTGAAATACTCAGAGACGTCTGTACCAGTATAAAATACATGTTTTCCTGTGTGCGACTACTCACATTCACCTGTTCTATGGAGTCCCAACTGTGCCGAGAGAAAAAAATTGAAGGACTTTTCAGTGTTGTCAGTGTAACAAAAATTAATAAAAGTTCCTTGATGATATTTTTACAGCTTTAAGCCTAGTCCACACGTACACAGGTATTTTTAAGCCTCCGAAGGCATTGTATTTTCGAGTTGCCTGTCTGTACATTCATACCATTCTCGTGAAAATGATATGTCAGGAATGCCTGGGGGGAATCGTATTACATCTGGCACAAACATTCATTTGGACTCAAGGATGTTGTGATTAGAATTTGGTGGTCAAAGGTCACTGTGACCTCACAAAACACGTTTTTAGCCATAACTCAAGAATTCATATGCTAATTATGACAATTTCAAAGGAATGTCTAATGGGAAAAAATGATGACATGATGACATTTTGGACAGACATGGATGTAAACTGCAACTTGACTGGTTGGCGGAGGTACACAACCGCAAGGCGGTAATTCTAGTTATAAATGTAGCTTTTTCTACGCCTTTCGTCCACACCCAAACAGTGTTTTAGGTCACTGAAAACGGACAAGTTGAAGATTTTCAGAAACTCTGTTTTCAGGTGTCCGAATGTGCTACGGAGGTCACTGCTGATATCCAACACTAAAACGATAAAGACCCTGCCCAGTGGTCTTGACAGCTTCAATTGTGTTTTAGCGTTTTCACCTGGACAGAGATTGTTTAAATAAATAAATAAATAAATAAAATCTTGAGATGGTCTTTGAATTTTACTTTTTGTTATTTGGTTCACTAATGTGTCTAAGTAAAGTAATTTGTCTTATCCTTTAACATTTACAGTATATATATCCATATATATATATATTGTGCTTTAATTTGGAGACGTGTAAGGCACCTAAAATTTAATGAGATTCAACCCACAAAGCAGCAACACGAACTCTGATTTGATTTAAAACAGATTTATTTATTTTTTTTTTTACTTTAATGCATAATTTAAATGCAATTTTAATGCATCAATTCAGAATTAGATTGTAAAATGTATGTATTAAATCATAATTAAATGCTTTAAATATCAAAATAATGTGGATGGCACAATACGGACTCCATAGTCGTGTCCTTGAATACCAGTGCATGTCAGTGTGGTCACCTCCAGAGTATGTCAGGAATGCAGTGCTCATCCAGGACACATAATCCAGCCCTATAATCCTAACCTTGACCATTTGTCTGAGTGACAGGAGTAATCTTGGTTCAAGGTTGGTGGACTGCTGCTTTAGGAGGATGGAGAGGGGGGGGGTTGTGGCAGCTATCCATGCCATACCAGGGGGGCCAGTTCCTCTGGAGCCTCAAGTCCAAGCCCATACAGCTGCAGCCTTGACACCGCTAGCAGCATGCTTTATGCTTCCCCGCTGCAGGAGAGTAATCACTGGCTCTGCAGCAGTGGCGGTGAAGATTTAGCCGTCCTCTTACCTTCAGCCCAAACCGTCAGTCACTCAGAATAGAGCAGCTGCCTGGAGGCTGCCACTGGAAGTATACATCATCACCTATCACATCCTCCTCCTGCTGCTAACCACTATTACGCCTTATGAATCAATGTGTCGGAGGGAAATATCCATGAAAGGCAATTAAAATAACTAAGAGATCCATCAACCATAAACACAGGAGTTGACACGATTACCATCTTGATGAATATTTATCACAAGGAAAGGCAAGATGAAAGGGTTTCCTCGCTGCTAAAGCACAAGGCAGACCCCTCACTGAGCGATGCCAAAAGAAATCGTGGTGTTTGCTCAGAGTCGAATATGTTAAATGATAAGGATGTTGGTTTAAACAGACACCGGGAGCTCGTGGGTAGACATGGCTGCTGCCGGTGGAGGAAAGGGGTGAAGTGTTGGAGGGAGATTTGACAAACTCCCGCAGGCTCCAATACATTTAGGAATAAAGCCCTAAAGCTGGAGAAGATTTTCTAAAGGCTACGTCTGACAGATAAAACAGAGCAGACTGTGGGGCTCCGAGTAATGTGGAGGAGTAGCCGCAACTCCTCGTAGGAGGATGACACAAAATTATGAAAAAGTGGGCATACCAAATCTAAAACAAAAGATGCTATCAAGTTGCATTTTGGGAAATGTAGGATCCAGTTGTTTTGGAGCTTGACACACACTGGAGACTCTTATCTCGGCCTCTGCTGCTTCAATTTTGACCGTTCTTTTCAAAATCTGTCTCTTGATTCCCACCCCTAAGTCTGCCTCATTTACGTTTTTGGATTAACGATTAAAAGTCAGCGCTCTTCTTTAATCGGCAATGTTAAAAAACAATATGGGACATCCTGCACAAACCCGCCGTTTTAAATAGCCAAGCTACAGCCAATAACGAGCTACCTCAACTGGCAGCTTGCAAAACTATGCCGCACAGTTGACGAAGGGCAGATGGTTGGTTGCCGTTGAGGTGACTCAGCGAGTGTCCCGTTGAAGATGATGACACAACAGTTTCAAATCAATTAGACAGCTGCAGCTGATTCAGAACGCTGCTGCTCACGTCCTCGCTAAGACCAAGAGGTCGGATCACGTCACTCCAGTTCTGAGGTCTTTACATCGGTTTCGTCTGTTAAAGAATTGACAGAAAATACTACAGAAGTACAGAAAGGTTTAGGGCCAAAACACATTTCTGATCTTCAGCTACATTACGAACCATCCAGACCTCGCAGGTCGTCCAGGACGGGTCTGCTTTCTGTCCCCAGAGTCAAAACTAAACACGGAGAAGCAGCGTTCAGTTTTTACGCTCCATAATATCAGGAACAAACTCCCAGAAAACTGCAGGTTTGCTAAAGACTTTTTCTGTTTGCTGTTGCCTTTTATTAAATCAAATAATTATTCATGTCTTGCCTGTCCTATTCTATTTTAGCTTGTTTTTATTTTTCTATTCTCTTGGCTCTTTAATAACTGTTTTAATAGTATTTAAATGTCCTTTTATGGTGTATTTCTATTGCACTTTGTCTCGATTCTTTTAATGTTTGATGTAAATCGCTTTGAATTGCATTGTTGCTGAAATGTGCTATATAAATAAACTTGCCTTGCATTGTCTTACCGAGACACTGCAACTAACTTAAGCTGAATATAATCAGTCAATTAATCACCTGATGGTTTACCTACACATTTGCATCTCTTAAAAGGAGAATTAAAGTGTAAATTGCCTTTCCAAATGTGTGTATCTGATATCGTTATTAACCTTTATAATGGTTTTCATTACGGCGATAACCTCCCAAAGGTCGGCCACGAGTACCACACCGCCGACTGTATGTAAAACAACTACAGTATGTAAAACAAGTTGAGGAAGTGGCACAGACAGGAAATAGAGTGAGACAGATGTCAGACTTTCACAAAGTCCATTAAAAATATCATTAAATTTGCATTTGACCCGGGACGGGAGGTTGTTAAAGCTCAGCGGATAATTTGGAACATTCAATGGAGTTGAACTCCGATGATTTCATTCAAGGCTAAACTCTGCCATCAGCATTCAGACAGGATGAGTTATTGCCTTGTCTTGCCCGAGCCTCGAGTGTCAACCAAATTAAAATTCTGCTCAGAGCGGAGGACATATAACAAGAGAAACTTTTTTTTCCCGCCCTGCAAGGTAGGAAAGGAAGGAACAACAACTGGGAGGCAAAACAACACACAGCAAGACCTTGCAGCAGGTTTGGATGATTTTCTGTGACACCGGTGGCATCAGGGATCAGAGGTGAGGCTCTGGGGGTGATACGCTGGTAGAGAGTTGGGTGAAGTGAAGACAGAGCCAATAAGGTTCCTACAAGGTCCCCTCATTACTTCACTTCCATCACCCTCCTAAAATGGGCTCCTGTGCTGGATCCTCTCCTATCCAGTCAAGCTGATATGTGAGTGAGCGAGATAGCCTCTCCAATCTGGCTACCAAAAACACACTTTATGTTTACCAATGAGCTCGCCGAGGAGATGGTGTCATTCAAGGCGACAGGTAAGGGGTGATTCGGAACCGCGAGCCTGTCAGTTTGTGTCTGTTTTCACAAGTTTCACCTCCAGGAATTGAGAGGAGGAGAATTGGGACGAGACCAGGAAGTTCTCCTTAAAAGGTTGTTATGACCAATGACTGCTCCTGTTGTAGCTGACCTGTCTTGTTAGTGAGCAGCTTCAGCACCAGTGTTACTGACGCTCCCACGTCGTCTGCATCAACAGAGAATCAGAGCCTCTTTGTGCTCATTTTGTACAGATGGTCTACATTATATGTCGGACTATTTTTCAGCTGTGAGCAGTGGCTAGACAAACTGCGGAGACTTCAGGACGTCACTGCTCCCTGTTAAATGGTGAATTATTACACTTTTTTAAGGATTAATCAAACAACATATAATATGTTGATTAGTGAGCTTTAGAGGTGCTAGCTATTTGTTACCTTTGGACAGAGCTGGCCCAGCCGTGTCCCCCTTTTTTACAGTCTTTATGCTAAGCTATCAAGGGTGGGAATCACCACAGGCCCCACGCTACGATATTATCACAATACTTAAGTCACGATACGATCTTATTGTGATTTTAAACATTTTGCGATATGCTGAGTGTTGCGATAAGATATATTACGATTTATTACCTTTTTTCAACTGCAGTTTGTCAACATCTGTTTTATAAGATACAGTTTTCACTCTGTTCATCTCAGAGTTTTCATTCACATATCTTGAGGTCAGAGGTCAAGGGACCCCTTTGAAAATGGCCATACCAGTTTTTCCTCGCCAACATTTAGCATAAGCTTAAAGACAGACAACCTCTGAATGACAGAATAGCAGCCGGCGGATTGTTAAGAGGTTAACAGTTTATACTGTATACTAAAAGCTCAATACTTAACATCCATGTATCGATACAACATTGCCACACAAAATATCACAATACTATGGCCACTAGGTGGCAGAAAAACTCCCCTACTCATTGTCACCTTTAACTGCTGGTATAGCTTACTTAAGCTTAAGCTTCACCCCTTTAGAATGACATTTCTGGCCACCTGATGAATTCATGTCCAACATTCAGTCTCCTTTCAGCTCTGTTTTGGTCTCCATATTTGACTTTCATCACAGCTTTGTCAGTTGATTGGTAGGGTAGATAGTGTACCGTCATTTTTTTCTTCAGAACACGTTTCTGCTCATGCTGTGTTGGTGAGGCTAAATACTGACCCGTTAAGCCAAAACAAAGGGCTAAAAGAGGCGGCCTGGAGCTAAGTGGAGTGGTTATTCTCTGTGGGCCTATCACCATGACGGACCTCTTCTTACATTACACTCATTGGATTCAGTAATAATATAAATAAATATAGATTAACAAGCTTTAAGTGACTGCATACACTTTTACAAAAGAGAGATTTTAAGGTGTAATTGGATTTTCCTTTAAAAGGGTAAATCCGTCTTCATGTGTTAAAACAGTAGAGGAACAAGAATGCATTCCTTTTTGCATTCAGGCTTGATTCACCTGAGCTGGCCAAGGGTTGATATTCTTGGCTCGGCCGGGCGCCACCGCTCTGATTACGCTCTGATCCAGCTCATAAGCAACCAGCCTAATTCCAGGAGCTCAGATATGACACCTTAGGGGGGGGTTCTTTGTGCCTTATCTCAAAAGCGAGGTACGTCCATTTAGTGACACGCACAGAACCGAATTGTTCTGCGGTATAAAAGAGAAGAATTACGGGCTAAATGGAGGCGATCCAGTGAACAACGGTGCGCCGCTTATCAGAGCGACGCAGGGCACTGGAGGTTTTTTTTTACCTCAGCCGAGGGTGAAACACAGCTGGGAATGGAACGAACACAGATGTTGTTGCTGTCTGCTACGTCAAATTTCATTTCAGAGGACGAGGCAAGTAGAAATTGAAATTCATTTATATTGATCCAGGCATTGTTTTGGTGAAATGTGTGTGTTTGTAGCTGTTTCACAGAGATATAGCCTAACAAACACGTTGTTTTCTCTCTGCGTCTCTCTCTCCTCCCCCTTATTTGCAGTTTCTATAAAAGAATAACAGTCGTACAGCAGTCTCCGTTACGAGGGAGCAATCCCCCTCCTAATACCATGCTGACAGATTGCTTTCTGCACCAGCAGCAATGGTCGCTCAGAGCCCCATTGCTAATTCTGTCAGACGTCACACACTTGTGGAGACACTAACACCCGCCCCAACGGCCTCAAAAAGACATGAAAAGCCTCAATCTGACAGTCGAACTGAAACTGACGCCTGTCAGCGTTGTAGGCAGCAAAAGCCAAACAGTGACACTTACACTCACACACACACACACACACTTGGTCATCGCCCAGTGAGAGCCACACATGACACCCACAGCAAGCGTGTCCAACACGATGAGCACGCTCCTCATCACGCCACAGAGCACGAGAGTCTGGTTGGATGTCGACATATCATATCACACATGAACACTTCCCCACTGAAGTCGGGTGACTGACACTGAGCATAACGAGCGAGGCTTAATTCAGTTGAACGTGTGACTTTGTTAAGCAACGGAGAAATATAAACAGAGGCACAAGAAACAGCCGAGAGCTTTACTAACTTGTCACCTTACTGTCAGCTTTCACTTCTGTGGGATTTATTGCGGTGATTCTGACAGAAAAATCGGAACACCTTTCAACTTTAAAAGGCCCGAACTGACATCAAAAACCTAGCGGCCTGTGTCTTCGCCCCAACACACCGCAAAGACTACAGCTAACGGTCAACTAGCACGTACGTTCTGCGCCTGCGTGAGATGAGATAACTCTCCACACCAGCAGGTGCCGGTAGTCTGTATTCGTCATTCGAAAAGGGAAACCGTAAGACAGAGGATTGCAGATAATAGGGATGTCACAATACCAGAAAATTAGTAGTTAATACCAGTGAAATTCCACGATTCTCTGTTCCAACCTGTCTTTTAATGACGGACGAAAGTTTCAGAGTCGGTGTGTAAACGTGATTGACACAACGTGAGGTCGTATTTATTTTTTAAATAAATACGGACTTGGTGTTATTGCATCCATCCGACCATTCGTTCGTCTATTTTCTGCATCAGCACACAATATAAGGCTACTTTAAGCTTTTGAAATACTCCTTAAGTGCAATCAAAACAGCAGGAGTACATTCGACCTTTACAATAAAAATAAGTATGATAATACTTTATTCTTTCTGAAATGAAAAAATAACACCGCTGTAGAAAAGGTTGTTTTTTTCCGTGATGCAGTGAGGTTCATTTTAAATGTGTACAATCAAATGCCCACATATGAAAAGAAAAACAACTAAAAATACTCTGTCTGCAGTTGTATTATTATATATAATTGGGCCCGCAGAGTTAATTGTGTAGCTACAAAGAGTACAGAAAAGTAATTTAGTAGAGGGTGCGTGTTCTCCCTCATGGCAATCAATGCAGGAAACAGATGAGAGGGATTTTGGATGGATTAGGAGTATTAGCACTACGCTACCCCCTCCCCATACTCCCACCCTGGCGGGCCTTATTATTAGTTGGCTGAATATATCATTATGAAAATGTTTTTGTCTGACTCTGCCGCTCGGGATTGCATCTTTTATCGAATAACAGTGAGCATTATGACAATTTAGATCTACAAAAGAATATGAAAGATGGGAGAGTGAAAACCCCTCGGGGGAGTTGTAACGCATCGCTAACTTCAAAAACAGACTTACACATGTACATATGCAAACACGTGAATCTGTCCCCCCTTGTCATTGGGGAGGAGAAGATTAAAAAAAAAACTGCACTTCTCTCATTCCAGCCTTGTATTTTTAAGTGACCTACTTGCAGAGAGAAAGCTGTCAGGAGATGGAGAAAGGCATGAATGACTCGTGTGAAGATGGAAGATGGAATAGAAGCAGCGAGATCAAATTTTCCTCTCTCATCTGTCAGGGTGTATACTCACGTATTGACTCACGTACTGTATGTATTCTCAGTGTGTATTTATACTTTGTTCCAGCTGCTCCCCACAATCTCTTACCTATTCTCGTTATCTTTTTTCGGCCCGTCTCTCCCCCTTCCTTCTTTCCCCAGAGGGCGAACTCCAGCGTCTAAAATCTGCTTTATTGATTTTATTTTCGTGAGTGCCGGTCCTGTCTTTGACAGATGAAACTCTGGGAGATATTACAACACAGAATACACCTCCTCTCCAGACCACACCAGACTCAGACGACGGCTACTAGTTCTTGTTTCTTAGTTTGACGGAGTTTATCCCTCTGAGACGCACAATAGAGCCGTTTTTGTCTTCTTGAGGTAGATACAGGGGTTCTTTAGGGGGAGATAGCAGGTCAACAGTAATAGTAGTAGTGGTGTACATGAAGATTAATTTGAGATGCAGCTCAGCATTGTGTGTAAAATAAATTGTGAAAGTGTGTAAGGTTTTAGAACATTATGATAATAGTATATGATGATCATCCCCATGCTCTATTATGTCTCATAACTTGTTGCAGCAATTTTTGGCTTGATGCCATTTGTTACACAGATTTGGTGCTAAATTTAACCATTTTTTTTTACCACTTGAGAGTTAATAAAAATGATCAATAATCCCTTCAAAATACCACATTAAGACACCAAGACCTTGAAGAACACCATAGAAAAAGCCATGCTGTGATTTGGTGTCAAAAACGTTTGACATTTGGAGAGTTCTGCAAGAATTGCATTTTTCGGCAATTGGATGGCGAGCACTTCTGTTGTTTAAACTCCCCTTATTGTCAATCTAGCTAGGAAAGCCATCCATCCTCTGAATGCTCTAGGGCTCTTGTTTGTGGCTGTACAGTTTCACGAGGCTGTGATTATCCTGGAGGTCACCACAGGTCGTTTTATACAGTGAAGTTTCAAGAAATGGTCTCACTACAATGAAATGGCTCCTATGGGGACTAACATCATCACATATGAATACAGTTGGGTTCATTGGATCCACAAGAGTCTCAGTTTTACAGTGATACCCAATTTATGTAATTCAAGACTGTTTAGGGACCCCAGTATGCAGAAATATTCAGATACACCATTTTAGAATAGGAGAAAATAACACATTTATACTGCATTCAAAAAAACTTCATGTGATTATCATAAAGTGGGCATGTCTGTAAATGGGAGACTCGTGGGTACCCATAGAATCCATTTTCATTCACATATCTTGAGGTCAGAGGTCAAGGGACCCCTTTTTAAATGGCCATGCCAGTTTTCCTCACCAAAATTTAGCCTAACTTTGATGCGTTATTTATTTCCTTCCAGACAAGCTAGCATGTCATGGTTGATACCAATGGATAGGTTTTCTAGTTTCATATGATATCTTGACTGTAACTCTAAAAATTACTATGCTACAGTAAAGTCGGGATCGCGTCTCAGAGTGTTAATTCGCACCAACGGTGTCATCGCAGCAGAGCAGCTTGTCGAGCAAACATGATGAATAATTGAATTGGGTCTGGACAAACACGGCTCATGATTAAAAACAGACTGTGACAACATTAAGAGCTCGACAAACACAAATCAGCAGTGGTGGTGGTGGTGGGAAACGCTGGGCACGGACAGGAAATTGGTGGGGTCCAACGATAGCGCCCTGAGGGACAACTCGCAAGACCAAACTGCTGATTTAAAAATGGAATAAATGAAGGAATTGTGGCTGTATTGTAATAGAGGTGAGCTGTTTGTTTCGGGGCGTTTTGGGACAGGCTCTCCGTGGGGAATGGCTTTTACTTTTACTTTAAACTGTAAAGCAGGAATACCAATGAGAAATTCATAACTAGGACCGCAGCCAAAAACAAGCTCTCAAAGCCTCCTTTCTAGATGGGCTCTGAAGTCCCTGCTTAGCGCCGTAATAAGAAGCTGGAATTAAGTATTGAGGCTGAGAGAGACGGGTTTGCAGTGCAGGAAACGCCTCTTTGCATTTCTCCCTCTGACTGTAGGTAGGGGGTTAAGTGGGTATATTAGGATAAGATCAAAAAGATTATTATGATGTGCTGTGAAGTCGCACTTGAGTCTAAAAATGCCTCTTGGTAATGTGTCATTATTGCAAACAGGCATTACTGCTGCAGAGTGAGGCAGACTTTTTAAGTCTAGGATGTTTTGAGCCTCCCAATAAAATTGTGTTTTTAACAGCTAAATTTCAGCAGAGCCTCACTTTCTCTCAACACAATGTCTGTTATGCCGAAGCGCTAATGGAATCAAGAATTAATATGGAATATTCATAAAAATGCCAACAGATGTACGTATTAATGATAGAATTGACTCTAATGCATTACACAACTTTTCATGTTTTATACACTCAGTGTTGACTTGACTCACTTTGGGCCCAAAGTTTAAAGGTTAAGTCTTCTTTTTTAGTATCGTCTGGAGTGCCATTGTTGTCAAAAAACTGTTAAAACACACCAGTTAGCCACACTGGGTGACATGTTCCTTCATTATGATGAACACGGCCACATATTCTGTTTTAAATCAATCACACACACACACACCATTCTGCTGCTGTAAATACTCATTAGAGCACCAATTGTGTATTAATCCACTGCTGGAAATAATCCCCAACGAATGTGCTACTTATTCCTGTTTGAGTAACATCTGCTAAAAACTAGAATCACCGCCTCATGGTTGTATGAATCCGCCAACCAGTCATCACTTCATCATTTTATCCTATTACATATTAGTATGAAATTGTCATAATTAGCAAATGATTTGAACTTTTGACCACCAAAATTGAATCAGTGACTTTTTTTAGTATTTTCCTTTTAGGGATGCACCAATTGTGAAATTCTGGGTTGATACCAATACCGATACCAATACCGATACCAATGTCTCGCATCCTCAGCTGAGAGCCTTGGGGTTGTAGCAATGTTTTCAGCATGCCTCATACTTATATTAACAGAGCCAATGGAAATGGTACAAGGGTGTTGACAAAGTTTACATGAGTGAACTGTAGTGTGTCATGTTTCCCTCCAGAGGGCAGGGTCATGACACCACGAAGACGCCACGAGGCTGATCCTTCTCTACTGAACTCGGCCCTGACTGCAGGCACAATTGTTTCCCCTGTTCCCTCGTGCACGTTATTTGTCTCAGATGTCACTAACGCCGGCTCTGGATGCAGGCAAATGCACTTTGTAGTCAAGCATCAGGAACAAGGCGTTTCCAGGCTAACGGCGTCCTGAGTGGGTATCACTCTGGCTGCAAAAGGGATGAAGAGGCACAGAAAAGAAAAATGACGCGAGTGAGCAGCAATTCATTATAAAGGAAATGTTGAAGGGCTTTGTTTGTCCTTTCACCTGCTTCATACTTGAACGGAGCTACATTACCTGCTGCAGTATTTCTGTACCGGCTCTCCATCCTCCTTTCATGTCTCGCTTGACCCCTCTTGCTCTTTCCCCGTCTCTCCCTCCTACGATGCTTATTTTCTGTCACCTCTTTACATTTCTATTTTATATTCTTCTCTTCTCGTCGTGGCTATGCGCTTATCAGTGGGAGCAACAGAAGATAAGACTTGGGATTGTTTGCGCTGGTGAGATACCGGAGGTAATTTGGACATTCCAGCTCCTACTTTGCCGGAAAATAGTAAAAAGTTAAACACTTTTTGGAGGTTTTCAAAAGGTGAAATGTTAAGTTAAATACTTTATAAATTAGACCAGATAAATGCATTTAGGCAGAGTTAACAGGCTCTTGTTTTTTCCTCTCATCGGTAAAACAATGTACGCTAGCCTTCCATATTAGATTCAATGGTATAGGTAGGGCCCATAGATGATTGGCTTAGGTTAGCATAAAAACTGGAAGCACGAGGAAACAGCTGCCCAAAGATCACTATTCCTTTAAAAAGGTACAGTGTGTAGGATTTGGCAACATCTAGTGGTGTGGTTGCAGATTGCAACCAAACTGAGTACCTCTCCGCTCAAGCCTCCCTTTCCAAGACTGTAATATCATGAGCCGCAGAGTGCAAAACCGGGGCAACACCGTTCTCCTCGCTCAGAGTTCATCCTTTCCATAATAACACTACTTTAGGAGCAACAGAAGTCAGACGGCGGCTGGCGGTACCACGGTTTTGCACTCTGCGGCTCACGTTACCGCAGTTTCACAAGCGTGTCGGAGATCTACGGTGGCCTTCAGGTAACGTAAAAAACATGAAAGTCTCTCTCTAGAGCCAGTGTTTGGTTTGTCTGTTCTGTGCTATACTGTAGAGACACTGTAGAAAACATAATTATGAATATTATACATCCACATTAATTAATGCGTGAACACTATGTATTAAAGGAACAGTGTGTCACATATTTCGGGGGATCTATTAGCAGAAATGGAATATATTTACGTGTGATTATCCCTTTCTAATAGTCCTCCTGAGTGTAGCCTGAGATGTTTGATGCCTGCAAAAGTTCTGGGGGAAACAAATTCAGCAGCACAACAGTCAGAAATTGCAAAAAACGCCTCGTCACCAGCCTACAAAAGGTCAACCCGAGCACTGATCGTAAGAGGTCCTGTCACGAGACACCCAAGCTCACAGCCAGGCCGCAAATTGTCTGCCCGAAACCACCGGCTTCCACTTCAGATCCTCTTCAGGGTGCCAACACAACGAGCAACATCTTTCCAATCTTCGCTGAGTGCAATCCCGCTCTTGTCTAAAGCAGAGAGCGATGGCAAATGCGGCAACAGGACCATGCATAAAAGATGAGTCATGAAATAATGCGAAAGTGCATATGAATGAGTGCATAAGTGCACGTCTGTGAGTCGATGTGCGTTCGTCGCACTGGACAGGAAGAAGACACACCGCACTCACTGCTTCTTTTATCTCCTCCTTTTGTCATTCTTTCTGTATCTCACAGGGATAAAAAGAACAAAATACATCCAGCAACTTCCTGTCTCAATCTTGCCATATTTCAAAGGTGGATAGGTCGTGCCGGGGCTTCATAAAAGGCCGGACGAGGTATTGTTTGCAAAACAGGCTGAGTTCAGCTATTCTCAAGAAGTTTTTTTTTTTTTTCTCAGAGGGAACATGAGGTGAAAGTACAGACAAGGTGAAGAGGAGATGAGATATTGCTAACTCAAAAGAACTGCAAACACACACACTCCAGACTGTGTGTGTGCAGATGATTATGCATCATCCTGAACCACAGAGGAGGGGGGTGAGGATGACAGATTTCTCTCCCCTTGACTGTCAGCGCTTCCGGTCTCTGTGCGGGCCGATAACACGGGAGCTCGCTAATTAATTACCTATTGATGCATTTATCGTCTGGTGCGAGCATTCATAACAGTCAAACAGCCGTAGCCTTCAGGAGAGGGCGGCGCTGATGCCCCGTGGACGCCGTTAACGTCAGCTTCTCCCTGCAACACTGACCATCCGCTAAAGTAGCGATAGCTCCTACTATTGATAATAAATCATTCATAGTTTCTGAAATGCTTTACAAAAAGGCATGAGAGCATCAGGCGTGAGAGAAATTGGTCTCAACTTTGGATAAAAATTAAATGCTACATTGCCATGGTCCAGAATAGTGCAATAAAAATTCTTCAAAATGTGCAATAACAAGAGCTACTAAAAAAAAACATTAAAAGGTGCAGTGTGTAGGATCCAAGGTTATAATAGTTTTTATTTTTGACTTTCATTTTAGTTTAGTTTTAGTTCGTTTTCAGAGTGTGTTTGCTAGTTTTAGTTTAGTTTCAGTTTTTCAGGAAGGTTTAGTTTTAGTTTTTCTATATTTAGTTTTACAGTAGTTTTAGTTTGTTTTTATTAGGACCAGGTATAATGTCCAAGAAGTACGTAGCTACATACAAAATACATGGTTGGAAAACTGCGTGGGGAATGGCCATAATGTTTAATCATTGCACTACTTTAGTGTCCGAAATGAAGCAATTGCAGCATAGCGCCGTCTCCTGAAAGGTCAGGTCCGTTCAATTTCTGTGGTTCTATGTCACAAGGAAATTTATGGCGTCTCCTTTTTTTTAATAGTGATATATCATACACTAAAAAAAAACTAAAACTGAAATGAATTTACGTTCATTTTTATTTGATTATTATTAGTTTTTAACCAGGAAATATAGTTTTAGTTTTTCTTAAAGGATTTAGTTTTTATTTAGTTTCAGTTTACTGAGAATATCTTCCACTACTTTTATCCATTTAGTTTTAGTTTACCATAATAACACTGGTAGAATTTGGCGGCATCTAGTGATGAGGTTGCAGATTGCAACCAACTGAAACTTCTCCTGTGTGCCAAGCGTGTCGGAGAACTACAGTGGCTGACGCAAAAACACGGAAACGTGAATGACCCTATCTAGAGGGTATCTGTGAGGGTTTCTGGACAATATTTGTCTCTGTTTTATGTTGTTAATTGATTTCCAATAATAAATATAGACATACATTTGCATAAAGCAGCATATTTGCCCACTCCAAAGTTGATAAGAGCATCAAATACAAGGTACATTTTGAACAGATTAAAAATGTGCGATTAATTTGTAAATAATTATGGACAATCATGCGATTAATCCCGATTAAACATTTGAATCGATTGACAGCCCTACTAATAATGCAGTTGGTTGTTAGAGGTAAAATCACAGGTGTGATTAATAACATTAACAATGGCTCAACTCCATTAAAGAGTTGGAATGGCTTTGTGTTGCCCGTGTTGGTTCACTGACACGGCTTACACTGACACTTAATGGAACTAAGCCATCTACTAAGCCTGCTGTGAGTCAAAGTGTCTGCTGTGACAAGTCTATTGTGTTAAGAAAAAAACAGAAAAACCTCTTGTTCAGAAGCCAAAACCCAAAATCAATACTAAATGTTCAGTGTTATCTTATTAGAGAACCCTGCACAGGAAAAAAGCTGCAATTAAGACGTATAAAACAAACACAATATGACAGCCTTTTGAATGTTCGACACTAATGGTCTTGAGGGTGAAAGCTAAAAGCTGATATGAGAATTTGAGAGAAAGTTGTCATAAAAAGTTACTTGGCAGTGTCTCCAAATGAGCCTCCATCTCTGCAGCTCTTCTGCTTCCACATTATAATTAATGTGACAAACCCAGACCATTACAGAGAGCACTGGCAGTCTCTGTGGGCCGCTATCAACTTCCCTACCAACGGGTTGGGTTTCAAGGGAAAATGTGCTGATATGCTTTATCTATTCCGGCTATAGGTACGTACAATAGTCTCAGCTGAATGCTTTTTGCAACAGGAACAAGTGGAGTTTTTAGGAAATATAGTCTTAATTTTGAAAGTTTATAGAGTTTAAAGAGTTATAGTCTTAAAAAAACCCTGCACCTTAACTCTTCACTCCACCTGGAAGAGATTATAAAACTCTGGATAAACGGCACCAACTTGAACTACTGAATTCTTAATGAACTGTAGGTATCTTCGAAAGCTGCGAGAGTCAGAGCAGTTTAAAGTGGAGATAAAAAAGTATGAATGACCTTCTTTTAAATCTGCAGAGGATAACAATGTTTTGATGTTTCAATTGATTCTCGGTTGGCAAAGTGGATTACCGTCTTCTACCTGCTGGAGTCACTTTGGCATCTGGATGCACCCTTTAAGTTTCAGGCGTCTGGATTTAAGTTGAAGGACAGACCTCAAAGATCACTTCAAATAAAAAAGATTTTGCTTATCGTCTTCGGTTTGTCATAACTATCTGTAAAAGGAGAAGTATTGCTCTGGCCCAATCTTGTTTTTCACAGTCTTGTGACACTGTTTGATGTTGCATAGTGATTGGTTTTGCCTACCGATTGCTCATCTCTTTGCTAGATTTGCATAATATTATACATGCAGATGACTGACATGGCTCATTTTACATGCACAATTTTCTTAAAACAAGGCTCAAACAAGGCAACACAATGTTTCTGTAAGCTAAGTTATTAATAACTTACCGGGAACGCTGCTTTGTCACGTTTTAACCCGCATGCCCAAACCTGTGATACTTTCTAGTAAGCTGGTTGTGGGTCGATCCGTGCATCACTATTGTGTCATCTTATCGGCCTGTCATGTCGGAGGAAATGTTCATTTCTGGTTTAAGCCGATATTTCATCATAAAGCCTTTATCTGCATCCTTAATTACAATAGGACAAGAACCAATCTACACAATGCACTCAAGAGCTTGTGTGTGTGTTATCATCCAAAACTATATTTGAATCCCCTGCACCTTTTCTTGCCTCTCCAGCAGAAACTGACAGCTCATCTCAGTGAGTCATGACGCTCTAATACACAGAGATTACTGAGAGTCATATAAGGAATCAGTATCAGAGCCGCGACCCCGTCTGACTTCAGAGCAGCGTGTGGACCAATAGGGAGGGATAAACGATCCTCGTGTCAGACGCACAGAGACGTGAAAGTCAGCAGAGTGACGCCGTATTCATTTTCTTCCATCTTCCAACCTGCTAACCTCTATTTTAGAAAACTCTTTGTCCCTGTGAGAAAGCCATTACTGATCTTTATTGTGATCACCCGTCAGTCTGTAGAACACACTGAGCTCCTTCTAACACGAGAAGATTACAAGAGCTCCTCTTTTAATAAGAGGGCGCAGGAGGTGAGGAGAGACGCCGGGTGTTAGCAGAGGCCTATTTCATCCTGTTTTCAATATAGCCATCATATATATACTGTATGTCTGAATCAGGGTTTACGCTAGACTTTATTTTAGGCCAATATGGCCATTAATATTCCATTATTCTGGACATACAGAACAAATACCAGACATATGTTTTAAATAGCCATATAATAGCCTACATTTGACATGACTTAAGTTAAATGAAGAAGCGGTCTAAAAAGTAAAATAATAGGCTAAATAGTGGGCATGTCTGTAAAGGGGAGACTCGTGGGTACCCATAGAACCCATTTTCATTCACATATCTTGAGGTCAGAGGTCAAGGGACCCCTTTGAAAATGGCCATGCCAGTTTTTTGCCAAAATTTAGTGTAACATTGGAGCGTTATTTAGCCTCCGTGGTGACAAGCTAGGATGATATTGGTACCAATGGACTCATTCGGTCTTCTAGCTTCATATGATGCCTTCACTTGAGCTTTAAAACTGAGCCCGCTACAACGTCCCAAAGATCAAATAGAGGCCGGGCAAGGACAGCAGGCTGTCAGAGTTTAAAGAGGTTAATTAAAAATCCATAGTGTTTCGGAGAATCGACTCACAACACATAATAATGCCATGCTCATGTGTATCGATACACATGAGATCCATTTTTCAAAAGAAGCCCAGTACTATTGTGATATTGATTGAAGCCACATCATCAAACTCTAATGCAGCATAAATCTTGCAATAAAGATACACAGGTATTGATAATTGATTCCCACTTCTCCAATCCTTAGAGGTCACATCTTATTTGAAGAAGAGGTTCAAATCTTTGACCAACAGTGTGTGTGTGTGTGTGTGTGTGTGTATGTGTGTGTTGATCTGGCTGCCAGCCGGCTTGTCGACAGTGTTTTTCATGCTTCAGCGGAGCATGAGCAGCAGAACACGCATTCTCCTCAGTGGAGGAGCTCGCTCACAAGCTCACCCTCTATCTCCCACCACACACACACACACACACACAGTCACTGCAGTGTCAAACTCACACCATTGCACAGTGAGACCAGTTTGCTGCTCCTTGCTCTTCAACACACTCTTTGTTGTTTGTTGGGCCGCGCTTCGTTTTATAAACCGCCTCGGGCTGTAATGACTTTGTGATAAGCAGGAGCAACTTGTGTAAACAACGGGGATTGCCCTGTGGAAGCAATTTAGACACTGCAGCGCCTCTCTACCCGATCTGTGCCAACTAGCGTGGTTGGTTGCCAGTTTGAATCCCAAGACTGAATGATTAGGAGTGAATAATCATCCTCTGCCTGCAGGTAGAGGTCCTCTGATGCGGCCAACACTGTAGAGCAGACGAGCAAACGATGAGGCACGTTGTCAGATCGAGGTTTACGTTGGCCGGAAAATGACGTTTTTTTTGCCGGTATCACGTGTAGTTGTCCGGCAGATTTATCAACGACCAAAATGTCCGTTGGGAAGTATGCCAAATATATAAATAAATTCATTAATAGCATATTAAATAGCCTAATATTGTAAAATATGTTGCCAAGACAACTTAAATATGAACTTACATTTTACTAGGGCTGACCCGAATGCTTTGAAGCTTCGAAACTTTGACCGTTGCCATGGTTATTGACCTCCAAATCACTATTCAAATGCTTTTTTTTTGTAGTTTTTATATAGAAGTATGTAAAAGGAATGTATAAATCCCAAAATAGCCCATGAAATAAGGAATAATCCAACAACATTACTCATTATTCATATTGAACATTAATTATTATTAGTTATTCTCAGACGGATATTGCTATTTGTTATATGTAGAGGCACAAGCTTAGACACTAGAAGCTACACTAATCAAGATGTCTCTCTATCTGACAAATTTATTCTCTTCAAGCTCAAAAATATCCTCAGAAATGAATGATTCAAAAGATCAATAAGAGGAAGTTTAAGGTGATACAGCAGAAAAATATCTCAGGCAGGCAGCTCCAGTGGAGTGAAGTAGCCATGCTGCCATCTGCTGGTGGAAACAGAAAACAAGTGGTGTGTGCCAGAAAGAAACTTGATATGCTTTTGTAATCTGTTGCACAGGAAGACTTACACACACACACACACACACACAGAGAATATCAATGAGCATGAGCTCAGCAGATAAAAACAATACATGTTCAAAGACGTGTGGTTGTACAGCTCTTGATGTCAGGATGAGCTGCAGGTGTAAATCCACTCATCTAATCTGGGAAAGAAGAACCTTCATGTCAACTTCTTGCTGTGTCAACATAAAGCGCTGGCGTGCACACTGAGTTTGTCATTCACGCGGCGCCGGGCCAGAAGCTGCAGAAGCTGAGTGACTGTTTGTATTGATCCAGAAGCTTCTCCTCACCTCTGCCAGCGATTCATGCCTTAGTTAGTTTCTCCTATTGATCCACCGGTCCTCTCACAGCATCGGCAGTGATCGACCTATCAGCCGGCTGATTGAAGATAAATTTTACAGCCATATCACAACCTTCGGGGTTGTCTACGGCTTAATCCACTTATGCTTTCCTAATTACTGTAGTGTGTCAGAAAATGGAATGAAGCATAATTCAATTCCTATTTTCTCAGATGTGACCAGCACACTGAAACAACTAATAATATAGGCTCTAACCCACCACCACCTCCACCACTCCTCCCCAGCTACCGCCTGTGGGCAGCCCCGTGATGTGACTTCCAATGAGTTTCTCTGTCTGAAAAGAGCCAAGGACGATCGTTCAGAACGGGAGTTTGGATAGATATGCAACGGCAGACATGATCCCCTCCGTGGGCAAACAACGGGGTGTTGTTTCGAGGCACGATCACATCGGCGGGGAGGGAAACAAACACGGCCCGCAGCACAAATCGAACGGCTCGCGCTGCAGCTTATCCCGATGTCCACGCGGCGACACGCAGACGGGGAGATGGACGGCAGGAAGTCGTGGACAAAACTACACTTTCACTTATTCAATCAGTCGCTTCACTGTCTCGCACACAAATCCATTTCCCTTCTTTGAAGCAATGCTGCATGCTGATATCAAAGCCACAGATCACATATTGATTACTGACGCTACTTTTTAATGGCGTCATACTGCTTAGTTTGGCTTATTTTAGACACAGGGATTCCTCCCTTATCAACCGCCTCACTGAGGGTAATCTGGCAAACAGGAACAGAGTGGTGTAACATCAAAAAAACAATGTCGTATTTCAAGGGGACATCTGTTCATTTTCTCTGCCTCCCTTCCCGGAAAAACCTCCCAAAAAAAAAACTTTGTGGGGCTTGTTTTTTTCGCTGTGATGAAATGACTCCGCGGTGAAGCAAAGGGGAGGGTGGGCTCGAGAACAAACACACGCATCCTCTGATGGATGCCAACCACGCGTGTCCTTGGTTGATGTGCCGTTTCCACAGCAACACGGGGTCTTTATCGTCATCGCTATGCCAGTGCAGGAGTCCTTTAAATAGCCATCAACGGTTCACAGCAGCACATGATAAAGGCCAACCGCTACACCCACTAAAATTGTCCGTGTCGTCACCGTCACAATAATAATCCCCATTTATGCAACACCTTTCTGAACACGGTGCTTAAAAGGTGCTTCACGTTGCAGAGAAATGGAAAAGCTTGAATGAAGAGAAGCAGAGAGGTGGAGTAGTGGTTCGAAAAATGGAAAATACATAAATAGTTCCATGTGCAAAGAAGCAACTAATGGAATATATAACAGTCAAGGCAACAGAAATAGATACGAATTGAACACGAGAATGCGAGAATACACCAAACGTATACAAAAGCCTACTGTGGAAGAGCTTGTAAGTGCTGACGGATATCACCTTTACTCTTTTGTCTAGTTTAAGCAGAGCTTTCTTACAGGATCTATGACTGAATTTCAGCTATCAAAAGACATAAATCATCTCTGCCAGTCCCTTTATGGGAACCGAAGAAAGAGAAGATTAAGTATGAAAAAGACTGTTTGAAATCTCAAACTATGCACTACATACCCAATATGTGTACTATCGTTCAACATACTTTTGTGTGAATAAACAGTAGTATGCATCTTTTTGGACGCACTGACTGAACTGTAATTTTACGTCGTCACTTCCTGAGAGCCTCATTGCCGGTTGGAGACGTGTAACCATGGTAACCCGTGCCAACCTCATGTGACCAAAACGATGATTTGTGAGAATCAATGTCTGAACGAATTTAAAACCACTTAGCAAAGTGAAATCTTATACGTACACTTAAACTGAAGTGTTATCGATGTTACAGAGCTGTCCGTTATGAACGTTGTCGTCACTACCACATTGCATTCTGGGATATTTATGCCGCCGTAGGGGTCCAGTGTTTGCATACTGTAATATATCTCTGTATGCGTGGTGAAAAACATGGAGATGTGGTGGAGTTTAGTTGCCTAATTAACACAGTGTAAGAGTGTAGTAATGATCCTTTCTCTATACACAGTACACATAATGAATTGTTGCTTGTAAATTTGCTGATTTATTGTAAAATGATGACAGTTTGTACGACAGTTATACACAACGACAGACGTAGCCAGCTTCACATATTTACCAGGAAAGCTGCTGAGCTTTTTTCCCAAACACATTTTACATTCAATCCTGATTTTTATTCAGCGTCGGGTTGAGTCATACTCCCTAATTGAGAGTTTTTTTCACCCTCCTACATGAGACAAGGCAACGCCGCTGCAGGTTAATTGCTGGTTGTAGAGCCCACGGGGAAAGCTTTTAGCTGAAGCCACCATCATTTCTTTCTTCTTTTTTTTTGTTTTGCATGGCGGAGGTTTGAGGGTTAATTTGTGCTCACCACGCAGACCTTTGCTCAAGTACATTTAGGATAGATAAAAAATGTTCTATGAATAACTTGGTTCCTCTTCAAATACAACAAAACAACAAAATTATTCTAGGCAAGGTGAAGGTACCAACGAGTTTTAATGAGTTTTTACAGCTCCAGCAGTCAAATAAAAGGACACACACCATCAACTCTGGCTATTTATACCGGCATCGTTTGCAGTTTGATTAGACATTCTTCAAATGGCTCTTTCTGAATTCAGACTTGACACTTTTCTTTTCATTGGTTAGTTTATCATTAGCTGTTTTTTTCTCTTCTATTCTGACCCTGCTTTAGTGTTTGAATTTTAAACATGATCCATAACCTTTCCTGCATATAAAACATGTGCAACTGAGCTGCTGCAGGATACAGAGACTCAGGTTTTGAGACTATTTACAGTCTAAGCAGTGAAATGAATGGAGGAAAACAAGTGTAATATTGACGATGTCAGACTTTAGAGAAAAATGAATGATGGGTGATGAAGAGGGACTAATTAAGGGAACATAAAAAAAAAAACGTCTCTCAAATTAAAAACACAAAAAAAAAAGAATGACAAATATACGTCCAAATATACACTCACCGGCCACTTTATTAGGCACACCTGTTCAATTGCTTGTTAACACAAATAGCGAATCAGCCAATCACATGGCAGTAACTCAATGCATTTAGGCATCTAGAGGTGGTGAAGACGACTTGCTAAAGTTCAAACCGAGCATCAGAATGGGGAAGAAAGGGGATTTAAGTGACTTTGAACGTGGCATGGTTGTTGGTGCCAGACGGGCTGGTCTGAGTATTTCAAAAACTGCTGATCTACTGGGATTTTCACGCACAACCATCTCTAGGGTTTACAGAGAATGGTCCGAAAAAGCGAAAATATCCAGTGAGCGGCAGTTGTGTGGACGGAAATGCCTTGTTGATGTCAGAGGTCAGAGGAGAATGGGCAGAGTGGTTGGAGATGATAGAAAGGCAACAGTAACTCACATAACCACTCGTTACAACCAAGGTATGCAGAATACCATCTCTGAACGCACAACACGTCCAACCTTGAAGCAGATGGGCTACAGCAGCAGAAGACCACCCGGTACTTGCAAGGTGTACCTAATAAAGTGTCCGGTGAGTGTATATGGAGCATTGCATTAACTGAGGCTAATTATTTATGCTGTACTTGTGTTTGATAAAGACAATATTTCCAGTGTGCAAAAATGTAATTTAAATAAATATTATTGACATAGTATTTACATAACAATATAAACAGAAAGAGTGTGTTTAAGTTATTTGACATAATTTAATATATTCAGACTGTCCAAAACATATGGTATGATGTCAACATATTAGGATAGATAGATAGATCGATAGATAGATAGATAGATTTATAAATGATCCCAAATTGGGCAATTATTGTGTTACAGCAGCAGGTTATCCAGTCAATGTACAGGAACAGTAAATACACAGTAAATATACATATCAACACTAGAGATAATATCTATAGAATACACAATATAAAGAATATATTAGAATAACTAAATATAAAAACTAAATACACCAGACTACTACAACTAACTTAGAAAATATATAATGTAAACATAGAATAACGATAACCCACTATATACATTAACAAAGTTTTACTTTATTCACTATACTTGTATATGTACGGCGGCAGTTGTAGCTTTGTTTAGGAAAGTGGTATTTATTATGCATTATTATGATTACTAATTATATAAAGTGTGTTTCAAGAACAAAAAATATTTTTTCTCATGAATGTTATCTACATTTTTAGCTAGTTTAATACTTATAGGGCTGCAACTGACTATTATTTTCATAATCAATTAATCTGCCGAGTATTTTCTAGATTGATCCATTAATTGTTTGGTCTATAAAATGTCAGAAAAATATTGAAAAATGAATCCCAGTTTCTCAAAGTCAAAGGTTATGGCTTAAAATGTCTTGTTTTGTCAGTTCAAAACCAAAATATATTCAGTTTAATATGATATAAAATTGAGAAAAGCAGGAAATCTCCATATTTGAGAGGATAAAAATGGCATTTCTGCATGAAAAATTACTTTAGATTACTCAATTAACAAAATAGTGGCAGATGGTTTTTCTGTCGACTAATTGTTGCAGCTTTAAATATTTATACACACACACACACACCCAGATATCCACCCCATGGCCACGCATCATCTCCTCCACACTGCTTGGTAACAGATGAGATTATCAGCGAGCTGTGGTGGGTGTGTGGGGGCTGACTCATGCGGGAAACATTAATCAGAGCTGTATTATGTCAACATTAAGGTGGTGTGACATCAGCTGCATCTTCCAGCAACTGGAGATGTAGGAAGTGGCAACAGTCTAATCCAATAGCATCCAAACACCTCTGCAATCTGGCCTCAGTTATGATATTACAGCTCAGGAAATTCACACTAATTGGGAACCACAGTGTGTGAGCTCATACTTCACATTGATGCAGTGATGCAGAAGTATCTCTAGAGGGAGCTACGAGTATGGAAGAGACACAATGTCCAATATCAAACTATTTCAATACAGCTTTGCACCACATTTTGGGCAGAACAATAGCCAACAAGCAATTCTTATTAGATATACTTTCAAAAATGTCAAATTTAATGAAAGAAATATCACAATTTCTTCTTAAAACAAGTGGGAAAAGTGTTTCTGGTGTTGCCTCGCTTCTTTTTTATCTCGCTTTCCAAAAGTGTCACTATGTCAAAACAAGGCAGAATAAAATAGATCATGGTTTGATTTGGGAAATAAAGAACATTTTGACCAAAGTAAGTTTTAAAAGCAAGGTATTTTGCATTGAAAATCAGTTAAATCGCCTCACAGTTACAGCTGCAACAATGAATCAATTAATTAGTTGTCAACTATTAAACTAATCATCAACTTTTTTGATATTAGAAGAAAGAAATGTCAAAATTTCTGTGATTGCAGCTTCTTCAATGTGAATATTTTCTGGTTTCTTTACTCCTCTATGATAGTAAAATGAATATTTTTGAGTTGTGGACAAAACAACATCATCTTGGGTTTTGGGAAACACTGATCGTCATTTTTCACCATTTTATAGACCATAACATCTAATCGATTAATCGAGAAAATAATCAACAGATTAATCGACAATGAAAATCCTATTATTAAATAATCCACTAAATACCACTAATTTGTGAGGGAAATGTCTTTATTCGTTGATATTTGGGTTGCTGGAAAACAAAATGTAATAAATAATGCCTGATAATGATAATATATTTGACTTCAGGACATCTCTGACTACATACATGCTGAAAATCAAGCATTTTCATGTATTCATTT
The DNA here is from genome assembly GCF_015220745.1 of Sebastes umbrosus. Classification (NCBI taxonomy): domain Eukaryota; kingdom Metazoa; phylum Chordata; class Actinopteri; order Perciformes; family Sebastidae; genus Sebastes; species Sebastes umbrosus. The sequence continues at coordinate 10,444,575 of NC_051291.1, forward strand.
TGATATTTTACAAAGTAAAAGTCCCTAGAAGTGTATGATTCAACTTTTTTCCAATGTTATAGTGTTAAAAAAGTTAACAAAAATCGCAATAAATTGTAATATCGAATCGCAATACTTAAAAATCGCAATCGAATCGGCACCCAAGTATCGTGATGGTATGGAATCGGGAGATAGGTGTATCGTCCCAGCCCTACCCACAAAGCTGGTAGCTCTGGTAAGAAAGAGATTAGAATAGTCAGAGTTCGATTAAACGGCAAGTTAAATTGGATAATGTTGCAGTGCGGCACCCTGCTAATGTGCACAGCACATAAAGCCATTAAGTGGACGCCGGCGGCCGACATGTATCCACTCTGACACTGTTTACTGTTGACAGTCAGCTCCTCCTCCTCCTCTTCCTCCCTGTTCAGATCACGGCCTGCCTCTGCTCAACCACCCTGACAGCAATTTCCGGATACAGAGATGAGGCGGGCGTTTGTGCGTGTGGACGTGCGGGTGAGCAATCACACAGTGATAAATAATTAAAGCTACTTTTCTGGCATAAAACATACGGGAACATTTTAAAAAGACACAGAGCGAGAGAGGCTGATAATTACGGCTCCTATTGATTATGTGCTTTGCCTCGGAGAGATTTTTTTTTTTCCCCTTTGTAATTAGGCATCGGATTCCTCTGGAAGTGCCTCTAAATGAACATTTACAGGATTAAATATAGATGAGTGCTGGTCTGAACCCTGCGAGCCTCCACTCCCTGTTCCATTAACAACTATATCTCTTTATGATTCACATCATCAACTGATGAATACAGATGACAACGCGTATTCCAGCTGAAAGCACCATCACCATTAGCATATTTACTATATGTAGACGCAAGCTGTGCTTTCGAGTGAGTGGATGAATCTCACTTCTTCTCGTCCACCGACTCAGGTGGCGAGTTCAGGTAAAGACGCTCCCACACTGGTACAACGTGCACTGCGAATGTTTGTCTTAATTGCAAGAAGCGGTACGACAAAACAATAATTTGGTGCCTTCGATGTTATGAATAAGGAGTGATTCATTCACAGTGAGAGCAGCAGAAGGCTGCTGCCCACGGACCGGCTGAGTACATGGAGGACGGGGTGGGGAAGACGGGGTGGGGGGTCCATTCAGTAGACAGTAGACTCACACAGGAGCATCAAAGCTGTTGTGAACATCCCTGTTTGACCATGTGTGGCGAAGAAACAGAAAGTTGTTTTGTTTTAGCTCAATTAATTCAGTTAATGACTTGAATATAATGAAATAATGAATTAAGTACAGAAAAAAGATTGAGAAATCTCTCCAGCTGTACTAAAAATATCAGGATGGGACAAATCATATAAATAAATAAATAAATAAATAAATAAAATGAACAATTTTAATTTTTTCATTGGACCCTCCACTAGCATATAAATAGTACAACATTACAAGGACATTTTGAGGACACATTTTAGGCTTTTCGTGTGTCATTTGTACGCCACGCAACACAACTACTTGGGTTGCACCGAAAAGGATACATTTTTAATCCTGATTAAATCATGGTTCAACTTTAAATCATATTGCAACAAACTTTAAAATTAAGAAAGATTAAATTGAATCCTGTTGCACCAAAACTTTTGTTGTTTTTTTCCTTACAGAGCTGTTGTCCTTTTTTTTTTATATCTTCTATTATTTGGTCATATTGCTGATTAATTCGGCCAACAAGTTTTTCTCAAAGGAGGAGAAATTAGAGCTTCTCTGCCATCATGTTAGGTTAACTAACTGACTTTTTAACTAGCTAGCTAACTAAACTATATTTAGTTTAAACTTGGAGTTACTAAACTGAGATTAGTTTCTAATAGTGCAATAGAGCTCTGCTTAATTTAAAATTTGGATGTACTCACCTTAAACCTAGTTTTGCTAAACTCCGATTAGAACTAATCTTCGGGTAAATTAATCCTTGTTGGTGCAACCCAGTCTTAGTCTTTGGTTTAGAAAAAACATCATGGTTGGGCTTAAAATAAGTATGTAAACTAAATAAAATACGTACAGAAACAACGTAACATAAGTACGGAAAACACATCACAATCGTCACTAAAAAACAAAACACCGGTCTCCAACACTAGTACAGAACCCAGTGGAGATTGTTTTGTCAACCAACCAAAATGATCAAGAAGCTCAAAAATGATTTATATTTTCTTATACTACTTGATTCATAACACCTTCCAGATTTGGCACCGCGTCCTCTGTTACTCTGATGAATCTGGGAAACCAGACTATTGGTATCTGTGGTCTTGTTATCTGTCATTAGACAAAGATGATGAGTTCCTAGTCATGGCAGCACAGTATGTGTGACTATGAATGTGACAGTGTTTGTCTTTAGCTCTCTCGAAAACCCAATCACCCCATGTTCAATGTGAGATGATGATTGAAACTTCACATTTTTTGCCTCACGACAGCAGTAATACCAAGTTATTTTGGGACTGGTATTTGTGTGGGGGAAATAAATGCTACCGTAATACTTTGGCTAGTGTCGTCCACAGTTTTTTAGTTTGAAAAGCTCATGTGACTGGCGCAGGACCTTTACTGTTCCTCAGTAGTGGGCACGCAGGAATGTTAAGAGGGTGGAAATGCACTGTTTAATCCCAAACGTCCTCATCAAAGCCTGTTTGCTCTCACTGGACCATTGTTCACACTGTGAAGGACGGAGAGAGAGACCTGCTCTGGAACTCAGCTCGACACTCAGTGTGCCCTTTACCCGTTATTAATAAGAGATTTTGTGTAGACAGGCTTAGTTTCAAATGAACACAGATGTAACGACAGACAGACCGGTGGTTTCCACCATTCCTCTCATGTTGCATATTAATACATCATGATTTTTTCCTTCTCAGATTGTGTCTTTTGGATATTTTTAAGAGGCTATGAAAGTTATATCGCCTGATTGGACTTGACTGAATTGCCTTTTTGTTTTCACGTCATTATTCGGTTTGACATTTTATTCATATAATTGGTTTTATGTTTGGGAGAGGATGTTGAATTGGTCTTATCAGTGGAAATAACTAGGGCTGTCAATCGATTAAAATATTTTATGGTGATTAATCGTATGATTGTCCACAGTTAATCGTGATAAATCGCAAATTCATCGCACATTTTTCATCTGTTCAAAATGTACCTTAAAAGGGAGATTTGTCAATTATTTAACACTCTTATCAACATGGGAGTGGGAAAATATGCTTGTACGTATATATGTATTATTGGAAATCAATTAACAACACAAAACTATGATAAATATTGTCCAGAAACCCTCACAGGTACTGCATTTAGCATTAAAAAAAGGTCAAATCATGGCAACAACAACTGCAGTCAATGCATGTGACCGAAGTTCCCACTGCTGGTCAAAATAATGCACCACTAGTTACAGCCATGGTTACACACAAACCTCATGTGGGTAATGGAGATGCAAATCCCAAATGAATTGCATCAATACGTTACTACACGTTAACTTTGACAGCCACTTTGTTCCTCTTAAAAATTTAGATTCTGTGCATTTAGATGTGTATCTTAAGCATAACAACAACCTGTTGTTTCTAGATAATCTATACTTGTTGCCTGCTTTGGTTGTAATGGATTCTGGCTCAAATAGATGACATCAATTACCTACCTGCCTACCTATTTATCTAGATCCCCATTGATAATCCTGCCAACAAAGCTCTGATTGACGGGGCTGATTTCGCAACCGAGGAAACATCAATGAGCACCAGAGCTAATTGAATTGCTGACGACACCGAAGATGTAAAGGTCTAGAACCAGGCTAAAAACACGCAAACATTTGAGAAAAGTCAGAGAAAAAAATAAATAAAAAAGATGACTTCATGTTTTTCCTTCTTTCTTATTTTGTTTATCATCTCTCGACCCCTGATGCGTTAGAGAGCTCCTGACCTCCAGGCTGGAAAACCACTGGTAGGCTAGAAACAGTAAGATACACATTCAAGTGACTGCAGTGCAGAAAGAAGCGCTTTCAGAAAGACTCCGCACCAAATTCAACACAGAAAGGAGGTAAATTAATACTAATCACATGGATACAAAAAAGAGACTGATTGAGGACAGACAAGAACAAGAAAGTTATTATGAACGGAGCGAATAAGGGTGTCCATGTCATCTGTGAGCCATTTTTAGCCCATTCAACCTCACGGCGCTTTTCTGCTTTCTGCTCCCCCTACTGCGCTGATGGAGCCCTGAAATAACATGCCTATTACCGACGAAAAGTTTCTCCTAAAGGGCCAATAGACGACTGGCGTCACTCTTGAGTGGACTGAAATTGCCACTTGACAAAGACACAATGTTCCCAGGTGAAACCACCTCAGCCCTGTCGTACGCCCCCGCCCGCCTCTGTCGTCGGACACCTAGAAACATCAGGAGCTATTTATAACAACTCCATCCCGTCACTATGAAGGAGTATCTCTCCGCTTTGCTTCCCTCTCTCCCCCTTTTGCCTCCTCGCTCACTGTTGCCATGGAGCTCCGAATCAATGACATCACGGGGAAGAGTGTGTGTATGCTTACGTGTGTGTGTGGAGATGAAAGCTGGAATCTGCGGACTGAATGAACACGGCCAGCAAATATCAGGTGACGAGCAGAAGAACAGACAGACAGCAGGCATCCAGCTGGAGCGTGCACACACACACACACACACACATCATGTACGTGCACACACACAGACGTAAACACATCAAGTTCATACAGAACCTCCACCCGCCCACACACACACACAACCGATCTGTCACACACTCACGTGTATGAATGAAATAAAAAGCTAATCAGGTTAATGATAATGACTGAACTTGATGTTTTAAAAATGGCTGCTCTGCAATGTCATGACATAATATCCATACACAAACACAATTCTGATTGGTGATTATTACACAGAGCGCATGCACAATGTTGGTTTTCTTTAAAATGTCTCTCAGGTTATCAGTTCTGCACAATTCAAGCATGAAACTGAAAATGCAACTGTTGTGCCCTGAATAGGGGAATATTTGTAGTGACACTCGTGACACGATGCCTACTCTCTGGCAGTCCCATGAGAATCTTTAATTCACTTAAACAATATTAACAGTGACATAAATTCTTATAATTTATGTTTTGCATTTTTGTGCATTTTCGTTTTCACACTTGGTCAAATTAACAATTATTATTTTCTTCTATTACTTAACATTTCTTTAGATAATCAAACAATAAACAAATTCACATCTGTCACTCTTTCTATCAAACAGGATAAATTCAATACAACAGTTTAAATATTACTGCAAACAAGTCTGTAAATCAATAAACATTAAATATCTAAGCAAAAATAATGAAACAAAAATATCCTATAAAACATTAATTACTCTAAATTCCCTCTGTCAATTTCTTGTCTTAAACAATCACTTTATAATTAACACATAAATGCATCATCTTTACGTTTAAACACACACATACACTTCACTGGCTCATACTATGTCGTCACACATACGCACGCGATGAGTCGCGCGGCACTGCCATCCTGTGCGGCAGATCAAACAGAGCTATCTAGCTTGAACCAGTGTTTGACTTCACGCTCGTACAATGTCAATAAAACTTACAAAACACTCGACATTAGGTTAGCATATTAATAAAACAGAACTCAACAGTTTAGTAAACATATCTGAACGTTTTGAGTATGAAATACTTATTTCTGTACCTGAATAGGGGAATATTTGTAGTGAGACTCGTGACACGATGCCTACTCTCTGGCAGTCTCGCGAGAATGAAGCACCGTAGTCGCGAGCTTCCCCTTCAGGCCTCGGCAGGCTAATCAATCTCAGAACAGACTTAACAGGTAGATCCCTGACACAGGAGATCTTCTGACATTTACAGAGGTTATAATGTTTTTAAAGTGTTTTTAATCTTTTTAAAAAGACTTTGTTTTCAACACTCAAACCTTTTAAATGTTTTTAACCCTTCATGGATTTCAGTTGTTTTTATGACCCATTTAACAATGAATTAATCTTTTATGTCACTATAACTGTTTTTATTACTAGAAGTTTATTTATAGCTGATCAGCTTTCTTCAATCAAATTCTACCTATCACACAACCTGGTGTCACGGGAAGACGTATAAATAGCATGACATTACCCGGACATTCTGCGTGTCATGAGAACGCATTTTAGGCTTTTCCTTCTTAATATAAGTACGTAAAGAAAGTAAAATACCTACAGAAACAATGTAGCATAGAGTTGGGCTTATATTAAGTACGTAAACTAAGTAAAATACGTACGGAAACGACGTAACATAAGTATAGAAAACATGTCACTATGACATGTCACATCACTAAAAAACACGTGACAAATGTCACTAAAAAACAAAACACCAGTCTCCTGGTTAAGGGTTGTGTGTTTTTTGGGCCCATCCATCCACGCCCTCCAGAAGTGGTCTTTCTCGTTTTTGTATACTACGTCACTCTTACCGTAGCATTTATACGTAGATGTGTTTACATTGCAGTCAGTACAGGATACATGGCGTATAAATGACACGCGGAAATCAAGAAAGAAGTACTTATTGCACACTAAAACGCCTTGCGCATTATCGTGGCATTTATACAGCTTTTTCGTGTGAATGGGCTGCACAATAACACAAACTAACCGATCGATGCAGCGGTAGACCAGCAACTCCCGTTCACTGTGAGGTGAAATTACTCTTTTTTTCAGTGGAGTCTGGTTGCTTTGACGAGAGCATAGATAACGGCTTCAAGCATAGAATGTATAGCTGTCTCACGGCAAGGTAAACCGGTGAAAATATTGTAAATATAGCGTATACTTAAACAGATATTGATTTTTTTTGGGTGGGCCTTTCTTTTAGGTGGCTAAAATACATTTTGCAGTACATTACTTTGCTTTCGTTAGGTAACTCCTGTCTGCTTCTCCAAACTGGAGGCGTGCCGACCGCCATCTACTGTAGGTAATACACTGACTATGGATAAGTAGCTCATACAACACCACTACACCCAAACTGTCCCTTTAATGCGTCTTTGTATGGGACAAATATGTGGTATGACACAGAAATAAAAAATGACCTAGGGATGTGTGAGATAACGTGTTTAACTTTAGTGAATAGACCGTTTATATATCCCAGACAGGCCGACTTTACACATTACTAGCGGGGTGAGAGGCCACTTCGGAGTGCGTGGGTAAAGCAGCAGAAAATAGAAATTGCTTGGAAGATATAAGAATTATGCGATAAAAGAGACAACCATAAATAATCGGTGTGCACGCCGGCCGGCCCCAGAGACAGACTGACGTCGACTGTACTGCCCGAGAGATCCAGTGTGTTGAAGAATGTGCAGCACAGACGGAAAGTGTGTCTGGTTTGGTGTTACAATGCGTCCTGTCCGACATGGCTGCAGAGCTGATAAGCCTGTCTTATCTCTGTTGCCAACTGCTGCCCCCAGAGAAAGTGACTGAGGGGAGAGCAGACAGTAAACACAGCGATGGATCAACAGTGAAATAATGCCTCCATTGTTCCGTCTATTTACACCCTCCTCCTCTCCCTCGCACACACACTTCAAACATCCCCCACCCTGCTCAGAGAAACCTCAACAGTGTCACCCGTGTTGCTTTTACACTGCTCCATCATGGCCAACCCCGTCTTCTTCTCCCTCTCTCATCTTTAAAGGTGCTATTAATACAGCATATGCCTTAATACACACACTTCAACTCCTCCATTTGGCAGCACACCTGGGAGCCAAACCCCCCCCCTTCACAGCCCAGCATCACATACTGTAAACCCAGCCTCTCATTTATCTCTCTAAAGACTCGTTCCACCTTTCTGTCAAGCTGTAACTGAAGCTCAAACACGGGGATGTCAGGGGTTAACGCTGCTGCTGCACAGGAGTGTACCAGCACACATGCAAATCAGCAGTGTTCAGGTGTGTGCAAACACATGCAAAGTATTCTTGGCGCCCAATTGGCTTATTTGTACTTGGAAAAATGGGAATCCCTCATGGCAGGAGAAGCAAAAGGAAGTGTTAGAAGACGTCATTTCTTTAATTTCTTCTGAAACTTTCTTTTGAAGTGAGATTATGTAACTTTTGAGGGAAGTAATGACACATTCTTCTTCTCAGAAATCAAAGAATTCATAAGCAATGACACACCCTGTTGCTCAATATCAAAACACTGAGGGTTTTGTTGCAGCAGAGATAGCATATGTTACTAAATGTCGCTTTAAAGCTAATCCAGTATTTTAGCCTGAAATCATCTTGTAGATAGTGAAAATCAGGTGGACCTATACCTTAAAGACCATTAGGTACAATATTTTCTTTTTGCAAAAATAGGCAACTATCATCACAATGTTTTGTCAAATAATCACTTCAGTCTTCCAGCTCAAAACAAACTGAAAAATAAATCATATCTGACATCTGCATGCAGGGTCTAAAATTAAGTTTTTTCCTCACATGCCACTGTGGCAGGTTACTAAACATTTCTACTAGCCACACAATTGTTTTGTCTGCCACTTCTGAAGTCTATGTAGCACGCTTTAGAATCATAAACACTAGGGCTGTGTATTGGCAAGAATCTGGCGATAAGATACGTATCGCGATACAGGGGTTACGATGCAAAATATTGCGATATATTGCGAAACTGTAAGTAAGGCGATATATTGCGATTTAAAAAAAAAAATCTAAGAAAACCTTTTTGAACTTTTTTACATATATATATATATTTATATATATACATTCATATATATATTCATATATATAATAAATTATTATTATTATTATTATTATTATTATTATTATTATTATTATTAATAATAATAATAATAATAACAATGTTAATAATATGTATTATTATTATTATTATTAATAATAATAATAATAATAATAATAATACATATAAATATAATACAATAAATAAATAAACAATCACAATCATGACAATAATACTACTAATTATTATTTATTTATATATATACAACTGCTTTCTATCTATGGTAATGCCACCCAGACTCGTCTCTGCAATTTTTTTTTATCGTCTTTTACCTCATTGTTTTGGTATTTAGGGCCTACAGTACAACTTCACTGTTTTGGTTGAACCTCAGTTTCTAGACACCTCAGACCTAACCTGCCCAGCACCCAGCAGCAGACAAAGTTAGATCCAGCCTCTAGCTGGCAGCCACAGTGGAGCATTTAGCAGCTAATCATATTTCCATCATGAGTTGGTGGAGACCAAAACAGACCTAAAAGGAGAGCGAATATTGTACTTACTTTTGCCAGGTGGTCAGATAAGTTACAAGACTGAATGCTGATCTGTGTAAGCTGGATGCATGAATAAGCAATTTGAATTTGTTTGCCAACAAATTCAACTTTATATGCTAATGTCAATGTGTTTACAGCTTGTTCTGCTGCCTCCATGTAACCTAAATCAGCTAATGCAAAGTAGTTGTGCAGCTCTGTCCCTTTGGGTTTACATTAGGTCTGTGAAGAGGTATTGTTAGAAAGGGCAGGCATCACTGATGACATTCACAGATCATGTCACAACATATTTACAATGCAAATCGCGTTAGGGTGACACCCATCATAGAGACACATCGATGACAGAGTGGAGACAGCCTGAAGAGTACTTTTCATCACAGTCATTAGTCAAATAGGAAAATTAAACTTTGTTTCTATATCAGTACAAGCAAGTTAACCTTTTCATTGTGGCCAAATGTTCAGGCATGATCAATTTTCATCCAAACAAACCTTTCCATTGAGTACTACCGCAGGTAGCGCAGCCTTAAAGGCCACGGTGGAATACAAATGTGATGGAGGCTGTGTGCAGAACTGACAGCATTGTCTCTAATTGCCTCTGTGGGACTCCCTGTTTTGGAGATAACAAGGTAGCTTGCTTCATAAGAAATGCATAGAGGATGTATAACAGTACCTGCTCTGTATGGCGAGCTCAAGTGGCATACAGTCCGACGGAAGCATCAAAGCAGGAGCGCATGACCTATTACTGATAAAAGCATCTACTAATAAAAAGGGATTTTGCATAGAAGATCCATGATAGAAGAAAACATCCGTGAGCATATTTAAAAAGGTAATTAACAGACATTAAATGATGTATTTCTGCATTAGGAGAGCATGTGATAGCAGCATGACATTTAAAGGAAAGATGCAAGAGACAGAATTAAACAGATTTATCTTGCTTTGTGCTTAAGCAGCTAATTATAATTTAGCTTTCATTAGTGTAAAAATGCTTCATTAGCTGTTGAAGGATAATGATACAGCAACTCCATGTGGTTTGTAAATGGTTTTTTATTAGCAAAATAAGGGAGATGAGTCTACAAAGATTCTCCATCCGTGGAGAACATACACATACATTGACAGTTGTGGCAGTTTTTCTTTATATGAACAGATTCCAGGACCATATTTATATCGCTCTTCTTGGCAAAGTAGTGCTGATCTAAAAATCACAGACCAGGCTCCCTTGACCGTTCTTAATAGTTTCCATCACCTGAATGAAAAGGCGTCATGAATGCATCTCGTATCCAACCCAGGGAATGGCGTCTGAACCTTGAAACATTTCAGACGTCCCTCGCCTTTACAGCCATTATTTCTGTGATTCAGTTTTCCTCTCAACACCAAAAACTTTCCTCCAAAATACATTAAAATATACATTAAAATGTGCCAACCTTGGTCTTTGTACTTTTAAACACTTGAGCGTATTATAAAGCTCAACTTACCATTTTCCGAATGGTTGGGAAGAATGGATATTTTGTACAGTTTAAAAACCAGAACCCCTAGATCTGCGGGGCAAATGTAACAATATACATCTCAGTATTGTACTGCGTGATCGGCCAGCGAGGCCTTCCATTGTCATGGCTTGGTGGGGGGGATGGGAGTAGGGGACTGTGGAGGCTACATGTTGGTCACCATGGAGACCCATGTACCTTTTAGACCAGAGGGAAATCCTCCTCCTCCTCCCGATAGCTCAGTGGTGTGCACATAGAAGATAGCAGGGACACTAACGTATGAAAACGGTTTACCTCTTTATGTTTAGAACAATTCAGCAGGCAACAGAACAAGCATCGGGACTACGACCGCAATAAAAGGCATGCGAAGGCACAAGTACCAACAAACTGGACTCAAAGTCGTACCCCTTTTCTTCCCTTTCGGTTTTGAAGGGGGAAGGAAGAAAAGAAGCATTTCCACCAACAGCGAAGTTTCCTTTTCCAGAGACAGCGGCAGAAGGAACAGCAAAAAACATGATCTCCTCCTCAAAAAAATTTTAATTTTAAAAAAGTGTGCGGAAATTTCTGCGGTGACGTTTTTTACAATGATACAAACATCCTACACAAATGTCGTAACGCTAGTTCAAAAATGTTCCAAGACAAAAACATAAATAAAGCTGTTAAAAGTGGCATATAGTACAGCACTGGTCCGTGACTGATCCTCCCCGACTCTTCTCATCTTCCCCCACCAAAGATGCACAATAAACTGGCTCCACTGCCTGAGGACAGAAGAAGAGGAGAGAGAAAGAAAACCATGAAGGACGTTGAAAGAATGAGGAGGGATGGGTGTGTGAGTCTTTTTAGAAAAGAGAGATTTTGGAGAGCTCGACCTTTCCGCTATCATTTCACAAACATCTATATGGAGCAGAAAATGTATTTAAGCCTCGGATAAAAGAAAGGCACTGATTTCAGCCATTTAATTATGCGTTTGATTATCATGGATTAGTGGTCAAATTCAGCTACGCTCCTCCATGATTCTGAAAGCTTAAGCTGTGGAAACTAACCTTTTTGAAGCCAATTTGTTAAACACATTGGAGAGAGAAAAGCCAGAATGTAGGCACGCACTTAAAGGACCATTGTGAAGGATTTGGAATATAGCATTCATAATTATAGGCGTTTTTTCGGACCAAACTGTTCTGGGTATCTCCCTGAGAACTACATACCTTCAAAGGCTTTTTTCTGTTTCAATTCGCACCGCCAATAGGAACGCTGCAGTGACGTAAGCCAGCCGGCGCCGCACACACACATCTCTAGCTGGTTTGCTACGTTTCACAAGCTCTCTTGGGCTTTTTAGTAATATAAGTAAGGAATAATGTAGAGCGGGACGGTCATTGTTGTGAAATAAACCTACTGCATCACCCTGAAGAGGTTTATTTCACAACAATGACCCGCTAGCTGTACATTATCCCGCTTATTACACAGCTACTTACGTAAAGAAATCAATAATTTGGCACAAAAATGGTCCTCCAGAGTCCGAGATCAGAACTGCGTCCATGGCAACGGTCTGTTATACATAGCAACGGTCTGCTATAAAGAAATAACAGACCGTAGAACGCCGTGATTGACCAATCAGAACCGAGAATTTAACAAAGCCGTGTAATAAGAATAAATAAATAACTTCGAAAGTACCGTTTGCGATTTCAGTTCAATCCGGCTATCGTTCTTCTGCCACTAAATCCTACACACTGGGCCTTTAAGCCAGGCTCCCACGGTTTCCTCGGCAACTCCCACTGCGTCCTGATGATGAACAGTCAATAACGCTGACATGTGCCCTCATCCATGACACAGAGCCACATGTGTTCATACACACATGTGAGCCAGGCAAAAGGGTGCGCTGCGGTCGAGCTCTGGTTGTTAGAAAGATTAAGGAGAGATGATGATGATGGTGAAGAAGAGTTCCTTACCAAGAAAAAAAGGTTATCTTCGTCGTCATTCTCCTCAGAAGAGACCACAGTCTTTCAGGTTGTTCTTGATGATGACGTCGGTGACGGCGTCGAAGACAAACTGCACATTCTTGGTGTCTGTGGCGCAGGTGAAGTGGGTGTAAATCTCCTTGGTGTCCTTCCTCTTGTTCAGGTCCTCAAACTGACACTGGATGTAGGCAGCTGCTTCCTCGTACGTGTTGGAGCCTGGAAAAAGGTACAGAGTCAGGAAGTCAGAACATAGGAAAAGGGATTGAAATTGTATACTTGTATTGTGTTTAGGACTCGGTGACATGGCTGGGCTTCATCCTGCTAACTGGGCATTCGGCTTGTTCTTGTAAAAAGGAGAAACTGTGTGAGCATTTCTTGTCATATGGTTGCATATCAAAGCTGATTGCTTACAGGAGTAGTTAGACAATGGCTCATTCATTACACATGTATCTTGTTTAAACAAAGTCCAAAGTGTAAAATAGAGGGGTTAAACAGGGGTTAGGTGCTGAACTACTTCTTGGCCGGGAGCTGTAACTTCCTGAAATCTCTGTAGGTTGCTTGTCAACTTCATGTAATGTGAAGACGGCAGGAAGATACAACCCTCTCTGACAAACATTTTCTGTAAAATGCTGCCAATCTCACCAGCGTATTCTGGGTAGCAGATGGTCAGAGGACTCTTCTTGATCTTCTCCTCAAACAGGTCCTTCTTGTTGAGGAAGAGGATGATGGAGGTGTCTGTGAACCACTTGTTGTTGCAGATGCTGTCGAACAGCTTCATACTCTCGTGCATCCGGTTCTGAAGGGGGAAAGGAAAAAAGGAAAGATGATCATTGTGTTTCGCCTCGCTGATCCATAAACATGAATTGATTCCAGTAAACAGAGACAAAGTTCCCCGCTGAGTGCGAACACAGAGTGCCTGCTATTATGTTATTCCATGAGTCAGAGGCTGGAGCGCTCACCATCTCCTCGTCCTCAGCCAGCACCAGGTCATAGTCGCTGAGGGCCACGCAGAAGATGATGGCGGTCACGCCTTCGAAGCAATGGATCCACTTCTTCCTCTCAGACCGCTGACCGCCGACATCAAACATTCTGGAGGGAGGAAGGAAGTAAACACGTCATCAGCATACAGACATACAGACACAATACAAGCACTGTTTATGAAACCCAATGGCAAAATAAATGCCGTGGCTCGTCTGGTCTTGCTTCAGTGATGACAGTAAGTGATAGAAAGAAAACAGAAATTCTTTGTCTGTTGTTACTTGAAAACAGTTTTGGTAAAATCTTAACAGTGTAGAGAAAACTGCTTACGTTAAAGTGTTTAATGTAGGGCCACTCTCTATACAAGGCACACCCAAGTGACACATGGTGTATACATCTTCATACATTTCTCACGTTCAGGAACGATTTCTTTCAAGACGAGCAAATCCAACAATGAAGAGCACTTTCAAATCCGATCCCAAAGGGACACTGTATGAAACAATCACATATAACTGCTTGCAGATGTGGCCAACAAAAGCCCCATTTAGCTCCTGTAAAAGCTCCTATTGGTCTACTGAACTGCAAAAGCCCACATCTGGAAATACTAAGGTTTTAAAAAGGCAGGACTGGGGAGGGATTGTTAAAGAAAATAATGGATGTATAATTGGTGCGCAAATAAAAGAAGTAATCACATTTAACTCGTCACAACATGTGAAAGAACGACATCCTTGTTCGTAAGGTCAGCCCCATTTTCATTGTGTTTATCTTCAAAGTCATTAAAGAGGACATGTGATGCTCATTTTCAGGTGCATACTTGTATTTTGGGTTTCTACTTGAACATGTTTACATGATTTAATGTTAAAAAAAACTCTTTATTGTTCTCATACCGGCTGTGCTGTGGCACCTCTATTCACCCTCTGTCTGAAACGCTCTGTTTGAGCTCCTGCCCCGCCCACTCGAAAAGCACGGTCTGCTCTGATTGGTCAAGCTGGCCCACTCTGTTGTGGTTGGTCAACTGAACCAAACTCTTCCGACTCCGCTCCAGCTCTGCTCTAACTAACTTTGTTTGAGAGCGTGCCAAACTAGCCGCTAGGCAGATTTTTAGCAAATGTGTTACGTGGTGACATCACCATGTTACAGAAGAAAAGGAGGGGCTTTAAGCAATGCATTTCAGGCAGTTCAGGAGCAGTGTTTCTGTGGGGGAGAGTAACTCCCTTTGGCGTGGACTTTGGGCTTTGTTACTTTGCAGACATTTTACATGCACAAAAAAACGATATAACATATGACGATATTTACGCCACGCAGACCAAAGTGGACCTTCACAGACACGCGTAATGAATTGGCCTCAAAGGAAAGGGAAAAGGCAGAAAAGCATAATAGGTCCTCTTTAAACTGTTAGAACCATGAAGAAGGAATACTTTGCTTTCGCTCTAACTGGTTAGCCACTGCTGTGTAATTCTTACATTACATAAAGCAATGACTACTTTACAGAAGTACTGTAATGTGTTGTAATACAGCTGTGACAATAATGGTGTGTCATCATGACAGCGTATTTAAGCCGCTGTCTGAAAATCGCAAAAAAAAGACGAACGGAAACCTCAGTAAGGCTTTTTATCTGAGTGTTTATGGACCATATTAAATGTATTTCTCTTCTGTTTTGTGGCCCAACAGTATGAATTTCAATGAGACTGGCATCAGCTACCAAACTTCTGCTATCATGATATCATCAGAGCTGCTGCCTCCACTTCCTGTCTGTATTTTTTTACAGAGGGCCACAACTGAGTCATCGCTGATGCGCACGACACCTTCGCACACTGTGTCACAACATACAGCTGTACATGTACAAGGGGAATTTCTATGGGAGTGAGTGAGTCAGCGACAGGAAGGAAAGCTCATTAAGCCATCGTATGAAAACACTTTGAGGCGAAGCCAGTTGTTACTGTACAGCGGAGGCATTCTCACTTGAAGTGCAGGTCCTTGAATGTGAAGTGCGTCTCCACAATGCCCGTGGTTTTAACCCGAGTCCTCAGGACATCCTGCTGAGTTGGGATGTAGGTGGCCTGGGATATCCTGTCCAAATCGTTCAAGTAGCTGAGAGAAGGACACAAAGAAAAGGACGTGAGGAGGGACAAAAAAAAAAAACATCAAAGAGAAAAAGGAGTGAGAAAGACGGCAGGAGGGGAAACAAAATGTGTCAGAAGTATCAAGTGTGTAACTTCCAGTTGAACAAACAACTCCTGATGCATATCCATATTTCAGACTCTGTTTGAAACCGTATACGTCTTTGTGGAGCAACATCTTACAAGAAAATGAGTTCAGCGTATATCAGATGACACGTTATGTTAAATTAGGACGCAAGTTTTTAGAAATGTGTCATGTCAGTTCCAACAAAAGAGTTTCGACCAAACTTACGTAAAGATAAAAAGCTGAACACGCGGTTAACACAAGATAAGTTACATATTTTGCCTGAGGTAAATTTAGACATGATGGCTTAGTGGTTAGAGCTGTTGCCTCACAGTAAGCAGGGCTTGGTCTAGTTAAGTGAATGAGTTTTTTGTCCCACATTTTGCCAAATACCTGTTGAGATGGATAAGTTTCACTTTCAGTTCAGTTCGCTGTTGGAAAATACTGTAAATATAGCGTACACTTAAACAGAAATACATTTTTTTTTAGGTGAGCCTTTCTTTTAGGAGGCTAAAATACATTTTTCTGCTGCCCCCGTCTACACATTGCTTTGCTCCCGTGCTGGTTCTACTGTCTGCTTCTCCAAACTTGGGGCGTGCCGACCGTCATCTACTGTAGGTAATACATTGACTATGGATAAGTACCTCATACAACCCCACTTCAAAACACCTGAATCATCCCTTTAATGTGAGTTTAATGTGAGTGAGATTGGAGCCTGGTGGTCTATGTGTTGCTGCTTGCAAGCTTTAATATCAGTATAATATGTGTTGTCACTGTATGGGCACATATGCTGTAGTCATACAGGATGTCCCACATAAACCTACATCTTCACACTCTCTGGGTGTATTATGACCCGAGCAAATACCTCAAGGTTACTGCTGATAAATCACAATGGACAGAAAGAGATTAGTGACCTCTAGCCGCTAGCAGACAAACACAAGTAATCTCCCCTTCACGCAAACAAGCCCGTTGTTTGTCTTCCAAAGGTATTAAGTGAAGTAAGAAACACACACGCTTTTGCAATGGTGTTTTCCTATTCATGAAAAAAGCCCCTGGACAGCAGGATTAGAGGAACCAATTAGAAAAAGGCCAAAAGCTCCCTCGGCCTGCGACGTAACCGCTGATGTCTGCTCTGCTGCGGCACGACAAGGCAAATGGCTTTTTTCTCCTAACAACAACAACAGCAACAAAACACAGGAGCTGCCTTGTGGTGATGATATCATTTTGTTTCAACTCCAAGGGCTCTTGCACAATATATAAAAGATTCAGGCTAGTCAAGGAAAAATAATGGAGCAGTTTAGATGCAGATTTTTCCTCTGTGTTGGTGTGATCACTTCTTTTTAAAGCATGTGACAAATGTTCCTGCGCTGAGGTGGAAGGTCAAAGATTAAATTGTCTTTCCAGGCACCGCTCTTCAGGCTCGGTAGAGGAGGGCAAATATTGACAGAGTAAAAGTCCAGACAGATGCATGGTGCTGTAGCTTTCTGCTCTCTGAGCATGGGTGAACGCTGGGACAACTTGTGTTTGGCAAGTTGAGGCGGCAGCTTTCTGCGCGTTTGCAATGGAATGGCAGTAATTTGGGCGTCTGGTCAGCTGATGTGACTTTGTCATTAAAAGTTGTTGACATAAATCGGTGTGTGCAGGACCACCGAGTCTTTTCAGTGACTCAGAATGCTTGGAGAACCATGCAACTGTTACCTAGGCTGTTTATGTGTGTGTGTGTGTGTTTGTGACTCACTATGCTGCCGAGTCATTGAGCTGATATTCGCGGGAGCGGCTGAAGCAGGCTTGAACACCTCCGTCCTTCCACAGCCGCTTAATGACACCGGCCAGCTCTCCCGTCATGAAGCCTTCCTCCGCTGAGCCCGCCAGCACAAACAGCTGCCGTGCGTCGTCCTGGGAGAGGGAGCCGCATGAAAGTCAATATCATAAATCAACCATCAAAGTCATTAGACCACCATTATTATTAACATGAATCTGCGTAAAAATGCCAGTCACAGGTGTTATAAGGACATTTTAGAGCCAGCTGTTGATCAAATGACCAAAATGATTTGTTCTCCTATCTCGTTGTCTTGTGTGCAAGCGGGGACATTTCTCACTTCCTAAGTGCAAAAACATTATGTCGCCTAATTTGACTTGACTTGAAAATATAATTTAACCTTTTTCCACTCCACCCCTCTTTAGCATTGACCTATTTATGTCATTTTTAGGGGTTACAAGGGGTCTTTAGGGGGAGATAAATAGTCAACAGTAGATGTCACATAGAAGTGGTGTACATCATCTGGAAGCTGGGAACCTGAAGGTTAATTTGAGATGCAGCTCAGCACTGTGTGTCAAGTTGTTTTAGTAAAAAAAAAAATGAAATTAATTAATTAAAATAATTTTTGAAAGTGTATAAGGGCTTTGAACATTATTATATAAGTCTGTGATGGCCATTCCCATGCTCTATTATGTCTCTTAAGTTGTTGCAGCAATTTTTGGGTTGATACCATTTGTTACACAGATTTGGTGCTAAATTTAACCATTTTTTACCACTAGAGAATTGATCAAAATGATCAATAATCCATCCAAAATACCATATTAAGACACCAAGACCTTGAGGAACACCATAGAAAAAGCAATGCTGTGATTTAGTTTCAAAAACTTTTGGCATTTGGAGATTTCTGCAAAAATTGCATTTTTCAGCGATTGGATGGCGAGCACTTCTGTTGTGTAAACCGCTCAGAAACCCCCTTATTGTCAATCTAGCTAGGAAAGCCATCCATCCTCTGAATGGTCTAGGTCTCTAGTTTGTGGCTGTAAAGTTTCATGAGGCTGTGATTATCCTAGAGGTCACCACAGGTCATTTTATACAGTGAGGTCAAATTTCAAATATATCCCTACAATGAAATGGCTACTATGGGGATTAACATCATCACACATGAACACAGTTGGGCTCATTGGATCCACAAGAGTCTCAGCTTTACAGTGATACCCAATTTATGTAATTCCAAGACTGTTTAGGGAACCAAGTATGCAGAAATATTCAAATACACCATTTTAGAATAGGCGAAAATAACTTATTTTTGCCCTAAACTGCATGTGATTATGATAAAATGGACATGTCTATAAAGGGGAGACTCGTGGGTACCCATAGAACCCATTTTCATTCACATATCTTGAGGTCAGAGCTCAAGGGACCCCTTTTGAAAATCGCCATGCCAGAAATTTAGCCCAACTTTCGGAAGAGGTTAAATGACTTTTAGACAACCTGAAAAGACCTCTGACTACATTCAAAGACTACTTTCCCAGGAGCGTTTGCTGACAGACTATTCAATGTTAGTACCCGCTTGTTTTTCCAACACCACAAACTCCCTTCGGGTTTCTACTCTAAACCCACCAAATTACTCTCCCCCTCTCTCCGTCACTCACAGCTCTTGCGGCATCTCCGAAGTCGATCTTGAGGCGCCCCATGGCTCTGATGATGGCAATGATGGACTGGATAGTGTTGCTGTAGACCACAGCCTTGTACTGCTTACATTCCTCTTCTGAGTAGCCGGCCTCGTGGATGATCCTGCAGAAAAAAACACGGTCAGCTGTCGAGCCATTTTCCAGCACTGCAAAAAGCTTGTCTGATACAGCAAGAAACAGAAAATAATCAGCTGCAGCCCTACTTCTATCCATAAACTAATTGTTTCAGCTCTACTTGTTAATTGGATCAATTCATTGTTGATTTGGTATTTTCATAGGATTCTGTGATAATCAGAAAATACAGAATATCACTAGACTTATCCTTTCATTATTTAAAAAGTGCATAAAGTAACTTTCACCCGCTAACAATATAAATGTAATCCTTCAGTGGTATCATGCTAGAATATAAGTAAGAGATAATGTACAGCGAGCCGGTCATTGTTGTGGAATGTCGGGGTTTATTTCACAACAATGACCGGCTAGCTGTACATTATCCCGCATATTACACGACTGCTTACTTAAGAAATCAATAATTTGACACAAAAATGGTCCTCCAGAGTCCGACATCAGAACTGCGCCCATAGCAACGGTCTGTTATACATAGCAACGGTCTGCTATAAAGAAATAACAGACCGTAAAACCCCTTTATTGACCAATCGGAATAGAGCATTCAACAAAGCTGTGTAATAAGTATAAATAATGTCCTTAAATCAGACAGATGCAGTACCACAATATCTCTCAGCACACTGGTGTTCCAGTGGATTTATGACTGTTCATGTTGAGTAACATTTCTACCGGAACAGTGTTGTCACAGCTCTGCTCATCATTCACCGGTAAAGAGACAATAAAAAAAAAAAATATCACAGCTGAACAGCTGCTTAGAAATGTATAAGTGAAATGCATCTGACACGTGTATTTCTGCTGATTGATGAGTATCCATCGGGGTGCTTATGAAAAAATGTAATTCATATGTAGGAGCCAGGCGGCATGTGGATGATGTATAGGCAGAGTTTAATACTAATGTATTCTGCTGGGTTGTCATCATGATCCATTATGCACGGTACCTGTTTGTGATGCGACTCATAGAGCGTAATATCACCCAGAGAGACGCCATAAAAGCATGATTGGTGTTTGACACTGTTTGTGTTGTGGGAAATGAATACTCTCTGTGTGCCATTATATGCACATCTGATGAGACAAGTCATTGTTTATACACTGGATGAAAAAAATAAAAATTGTTTTGATTGTTCAGATGCAACAGAAGACAAAATGAACTCACTTCATCTGCTTGACGATTGTACTTTTCCCTGATTCACCAGCACCTGGAGAAGACAGAGAAGACAAAGAGGTTTATTGGAGAGTGTAAATATTTCAGGAGGTTAATGTTGCCTGTAACGAGCCGAGTGTTTTCTCTTTCATCTTTTAACCCCTTACGTCACCCAGCTCACTTCCTTTATTTGCACATTTCCGAGGAAAGCACTTACAATGCTTCCATACAATGATCAACAACAAGCAACCAGGAAAAAACCTGAGCATAACCACCAAAGGAGAACTGAGAAACATGAGTGTGTTCATGACGTCGG
Organism: Sebastes umbrosus; assembly: GCF_015220745.1. NCBI lineage: Eukaryota > Metazoa > Chordata > Actinopteri > Perciformes > Sebastidae > Sebastes > Sebastes umbrosus. The sequence continues at coordinate 10,465,458 of NC_051291.1, forward strand.
TGTTTAAAGGGGACAGCTCATGCTCATGTTCATGTTCATACTTGTATTTTAGGTTTCAATTAGAACATGTTTACATGCTTTAATGTTCAAAAAACACATTATTTTTCTCATACTGACTTTCTGAATATACCTGTATTCACTCTCTGTCTAAAATGCTCCGTTTTAGCGCCTGTCTCTTTAAGCCCCGGATTTGACTACATAGCGAACACCACTGTGAAGCTACAGAATGATATAACAACTCAAAAAACTCAGACCAACCCGACGTGAAAACGCAAATGGCCCCATCTAGTGCCATTTGTTGTAAGAGTAACGTATGTACATTGGAAGTTGCAGTTTGTGCAGAAATAAATGATGCAGCTCTTTAAGACAAACAGAGGTTTCCTGGGTCTTGTTTCCCGGCTGCTGAGTGGAGTGACGGGGGTTAACTCGGGAACGAATAGCGTTACCGACTCCGGTCCATGCAGGAAAAGTTAACACAGTGGTTTGTCCATTCTGGGCTACTGTAGAAACATGGCGGTTCTGTGAAGAGGACCCGCTCCCTATGTAGAACGGCTCATCCTAAGCTAACGAAAACACAACGATTCTTAGTTTCAGGTGATTATAGACTAAAGAAAACATCCTGTTCCACACTGTTCCTTTAAAAGGAGTCTGGTTTGGCCTCTGCTCCAGTTAGTTCCTGCCTAAAAAACTGATTAGTCAATTTCAATGGGTTCGGTCAGATGACTTGTTTTGTGATAGAGCTTGCTCTACTTTAGTGTTACTGAATCTATTGTATTAGGGAACTGTGTGTTTGGAAGTTTATCAGCAAAATCATCAAATAAGGTTCTTGGTCTTAACGTGGTGCCCAACCAACCACATAAAACAGATTATTATTGACAGTGTCGTGAAGTGACGAAAAACATGCCGTCACCTCAGGATGTGAGGACACTCGGCGCCGGCGACTAATTAGATTGACGGTGGTGTAGCTGACCGATGAGACAATACTATGAGGAAGAGAGCAGGGGGGGTCGGGTGGGGAGAGCATACCGTCGGCACGCCTTTTGCTTTCACAAACGTCACGGCGCCATGACAACTGCTCTCGTTATACCCAGGACATCTCTAGTGTGAGGCCCGCAGTCACCTGAGGAGGCTTTGTGGTTGTGAGCATGACATGTTTGGCCTCCACTGGGACCATTATGTATTATGCATCTGCTGCTCTTTTTCCTCTACTGTAACCAGTCACTTGGAAAGTGCCCTTTTGTAAAAAATGATTTACAAATCAAAGCCATCTGTGATGCGTCCTCACAAACCACATTCATTAGACTCTTGTCCTCTAATGCATATTACTGTAAACTACATTAGATCTACTAATGTGCACTCAGTGTCCTCGTATTACAGACTTACAGGGAGGTTATGGCGAGGCAATAGGCCAGTTGTCACTGACGTAGCGCTCCTCTGCCATATTTCAAGCCACTTGAGAGTCGCTATTCGCCGAGTAAACACCCCCGACTTCTCTCTTGGCTCTAGAAACCGAATAAGAGGAAGTGGAATCATATCACGAAGTCTACCGCTATCTCTGACCTCGTGATGCTGTCAGCGGAGACAAGATGGTTTGCTCTTGCATAATAAATCATCTGCCCAATCTAGTTCCACTTTCCTTCATGTTGCAAAAACAACAAAAAAAAAGACACTAGTTGAGCCTGCTTCACGCTGTAAGTAACAGCTCCCTCCTGATATATATATATATTTTTTAAATGAAGACATAAATATGCTGCAGTGTGCACACTATCTGTCTGCATTCCTACAAACTTCCCCTCAGCAGTAACTGCATGCTGATAGTACAGCCCTGGCACTTCACCTTCAGGATAATTGGATGTGATTCACCTGAGGACACATTATTTTAATTACGTGTCACCACTCGGGTGCCAGAGAGCCCTGGAGGAAGGGAGGGAGGGGGGGGGGGGTGACGGTACCGTGGCAGCTCCCTGTGCTCTGAGGCCAAACACTGGCTGTGTGAATCCCTGTGAGACTTGAACACAGACGGAAAGATACCGGCTGGCCGGTGAGCTGGCACAGTTGCACCTCTCTCGGCATGCCCAAGAGCCATTTTCACAATGCCACAGACACTTCACATACCAAACGCGGTGGCTATCAATGTGGGACGCAGGAAAATCCACTTAAGGCGGGCTATGAGCTCACACTAACGTTCGAGGTAGCCTCCTTATAAAGGAAACTTTTAGCTATCCCTAGTTGTTTGACTTCTGTGTAGGCATGTTCCTAATGACTAATTTCCCTGACGTTTAAACTTAGGCCTTGTCGACACGTACACAGGTATTTTTTGTAAACGTCCACACCCAAAGGTCAAAGGTTTTAGGTCAGGTTAGGTTTAGCTTTTGTAAAACTCTGGACAGGATGAAGATTTTTTTTTTTTAGCAGACAGGGAAAAAATTAGTTTTTGGCTTGTAACATCAGAGTGTGTGTCATTTTCTCTTTTGTGAGATGTCAAAAATGAGGTGACATGTCGTGCAAGGGCGGCATAAATACATCCATGAACGGCAGACTTGGCCAAATAACCTGCTAACAGGAGTATGTACATGTTTACACATAAATGTACAGTTACTCTTCCACTATATTGAGGAACAGAGGCGTTAGACAGTTATCGACAGCAGCTTTAAAAAAAAAAAAGGTAAGGGTGGAAAAAGAATTACGATTCATTAATTTCTTTCTTTGATTTTAAAATTGATTTTTTAATGCCAGAATCGATATATTTGCTTCATTTGAGTCTATACGGACGTAGCAGGAAGTTACCGCTTTTATTGTTGTAGTCTGAGTAACGTGACGTCACATCCGTTCCGTATCCTTCAACCAAAACAAACAGCCGCCGGCCGCAGCGAGCCTTTATTCTTTGATTTTTTTTGGGTTGCTGGAAAGAATTTAATAAGTAATTCCTGACAATGACTGATATATTTGACTTCAGGACATCTCTGACTACATACATGCTGAAAATCAAACATTTTTACTGTATTAATTTAGAGAATTTTCCAAAGTAAAAGTCCCTAAAAGTGTATGATTTGACTTTTTTCCATGGTCTAGTGTTAAAAAAGTTAACAAAAATCACAATAAATTGTAATATCGAATCAAATCAGCACCCATGTATCAAGATAGCTAACTTTGAGGAAGTTTTAGTGAACTGTTGCTTAAATTAAATGGAAAGGATCATGTGCTTCACATCGGTTGAGAAATACTTGAATGTTGTAATGACTTTGTAAATAAACAGTGACGTTTGATGAATCATCGTGGGAATCTACAGTAATTATGAAAAATGTAGTGGCAAGTTGTGTCAGAGAAATCTTTTGCCTTTACTGTTCATAGTACAGAACCCTCATAGAAACACCAGTTTACAGAAATTGAAACCAGTGGCACAACTACTATGGTAATAAGTCTACTAACTCTAATGGTTAAAATTGGACGAACACCAGAAATTCAGTGTCTGAGTCTTCAGTATTATCGATGAGACGTGAGCTCTGAGCTTATGTAAGTGACTCAGCTCTGGCCTCTCTACACCAGTGATATCATGAGGGTGTGGACATGTCAAAGCCTCTAGGCCTGAGGAATACAAAACACAGAGTCGTCCTGACTTTGACTCACACACACACATAGAAAAACCTTTAAGGGTTACATGGCACCACGTGCCTGACCTATCGGTCCTCATGCAGAGTCATGTTACACACCCACAGCTTTGATACACCCACCCTAAAACAGCCACAGACTCCAAACCACTGGAACAGCTGTTTTCTGTTTCTGGCGGTTCAAACTATTTTAGGAAAATCCGAGCTAACCAGCCTTCCAGTGAAAACGGAGGGTGTTTTTTTCTTCTTCGACCACAGAGAACAGAGACGTTTCTATCTACCAACCGCAAACACATCTTTTCTCTTGAAACTTCCCCTTGGTTGAGCTGCCCAACGCAGCGAGGACGGGGATTTATAACAATGGCAGTATGGAAACAAATGTGATTAAAATGGCTACCATGCCTGGGCCTTCTCCACTTATAGATTAACCAGATGTTGCTGGAGATGAGAATTAGCAATGGGTTCTTGCATTCCAACCAAGTTAAAGTTAATATAAATGCCTCTTTTTCAGGACTTTTTTGGACATTTTGGACTGAAAACACGGTTGAGTTTGTGGCTAAAGAGTATAGAAGCAAAGAGACGAAACTTCTGTGTTTTTTTTACAACAGCCGCAGCCGCCATTTTGGACTGAAAACGCTCATTATATTTTTAGTATTTTAGTGTTGAACACAGGCCATTTCAGTAGTGTATGACATTAGAAGAGAAATTAGTTAGAATTTTGTTTAGGCAGACGTTTTACTGGCGTCTGGTAGTCGCTTTCAGTCCATAAGAAATCCATTGGTACCAACCATGTCATACTAGCTTGTCGCTAAATAACGCACCAAATTCAGGCTAAATTTTGGCGAGGAAAAACTGTCATGGACATTTTCAAAGGGGTCCCTTGACCTCTGACCTCAAGATATGTGAAAGAAAATGGGTTCTATGGGTACCCACGAGTCTCCCCTTTACAGACATGCCCACTTTATGATAATCGCATGCAGTTTTGGGGCAAGTCATAGTCAAGTCAGCACACTGACACACTGACTGCTGTTGTTGCTTGTTGGGCTGCAGTTTGCCATGTTATGATTTGAGCATATTTTGTAATGCTAAATGCAGTACCTGTGAGGGTTTCTGGAGAATATTTGTCATTGTTTTGTGTTGTTAATTGATTTCCAATAATAAATATATACATACATTTGCATAAAGCAAGCATATTTGCCCACTCCCATATTGATAAGAGTATTAATACTTGACAAATCTCCCTTTAAGGTGCATTTTGAACAGATAAAAAATGTGTGATTAATCACGATTAACTATTTGAATCGTCTGACAGCCCTCATCAATATACATTCTTTTGCGAGGGGGTTTGGCAGGCTATAGCCCAACACATCCACATTTAGGGGAGCAGTCCAAGGACTTGAGGAGGGCTTGGCACAATGTGCAAACCACATTAGTGATGCCACATTAGCAGCAGGAGCCCAACACCATCCACCTCCCTCTCTCTCACTGTGTGTTTTCCACTCTTACTCCGTCATCCCTCTTCCTCTTTTATATTCTCTGTGCCTCCTACAGTCATTTTCCCATTATGATATATTCTTTCTCTCACTCACTATCCAATTCCTCTTTTTCCCCCCCCCCTCTCTGACAGGGGGGGATTTAAGTATGAGTCACTCATGAAGGATTCCAGGAGCCTCCGAGCAGCGCTACCCACCAGGGGGAAATGACCAGAGGGATCGATCTGCCGACAAGCAGGTCGATAGCTAAAAGATTGTTTCCCACACACACACTGGCACAGACAGAACTATTCACAGAGATGTCTAATGATGCTTACAGCGATACTGGAATGCGAACAATTTAGCTTCTCTCATGTTTATTGTCTTTAAGATGATGCACTACATGTTTGGCAATGTCGGTTAAAAAATATGGCAACATTAAAAAGAGAACAAATGTTAGATAAAGGCTAAGGATTATTAATAATATCTTCCCACCGTTGCATGCCAGCTATAGAAAGAGTAATTAGGCTGAGGAGATTGTAATCTATTTTAGCATGTAGATATGAATAGTAGGATAATTAGGTCCTGGAGATGATGGAAATAAAACGAGAGCCAAAGAAAGAGCGAAATGAGAAATATGTTCAGGGGGAAAAAAAAAAATCCCTCTCTCTCTACAAAGACACCTGCCAGCTAGTTTGGATTCGACTCACAGAGATTCAAATCATTTTCATGCAAATCGGGGGGGGTGTTACGTCAGCGTAATGATTTCACGTCAGCGACAGCGAGCACACATAAGCCTGTGATTAACATTTAAGACAGAGGAGGTGAACGAATGAACCTGCCACTCAGAGGGTTTGCTGTGTATACACAAATATCTGTTTGGTAGGGGTCACCTCCGTGTGATACACAAGATGTTTTTCTTCTAGTAGCATATCTCTACAACCCCCCTGCCAGCCTTTCACTGCCAAGCCACATGTTTTGCTGACTATTTTATCTCTGTTGACAGGGTGTGTTTAGAGAAACTCCAGAATTGCTTGCTTACTCCAAAACAGTATCTATTCAGTGACTGTTTATAACCGCAAGGTAAACAACTCCGAACTGTGGCCTCTCTCTGCAGCAGAGCTTTTTCATTTTTAATGCTTTTAGTCATTAGCTAGTGTTCTCCTCTTACAGCCCTTTCTCCCGCTGTCCCAGCCTGCCCGTGTGTCACTTCAGGCGGGTAACCTGAAGAGGCTGATTGGATCAAACACAAACGGCAGGAAACGGCGCCGAGGCGGCCACGCACGGGGGGCCACACGACCTCGCTGGCATGCAACTGTCACGCAGGGCCCGGGACGATACACTGATCTACTGATTCGATACCATCACGATACTTGATGCTGATTCGATATTACGATTTTTTTGTTAACTTTTTTAACACTAGACCATGGGAAAAAGTCGAATCATACACTTATAGGGACTTTTATTTTGGAAAATATTGTAATTAATACAGTAAAAATGCTTGATTTTCAGCATGTATGTAGTCAGAGATGTCCATAAGTCAAATATATCAGTCATTGTCAGGGATTATTTATGAAAATCAAAGAAAACATACATTTCCCTCAGAAATTAGTGGTATTTTCTTTCTGATTTATAAAAGACATGTAATGCTTTATACTTCTGGTGAATATAATCCAATCAATCTTATTTCCATATAAGTATTTTGTATATACAGTTCCCTTTGTTAACACCTTATTTTGAAAACCGCACGTGTATACTTCCACTAACTTCGCAAAGTCCGTCGCTAGCTCTCCCGTCAGCTCCGTTCACTTTATTTATCCATGGTCAGCTCCATCGGGACTGTTTAAATGCATTTAACATAAATGTCAGTATATGGGTGCTCTACAGTTGTAGCGTCAACCGATTTGACCACGGAGATGAGAGTGAGGGCTGGCTTGACCGCACGTTACCGCAATACGATAACGTTTCCGTTCCGTGACAGAGTTAGCTTCAGCTTCAGCCGTGATGTCTAGCTCTGCTTTTCCTGGCAGTGTGTGAAACCCAAAGTGTTTCCATACTTTACTGGATGTGTAGTTTTTACCACCTTGGATTTAACATGTGAGGGTGCAGGTCGCATCCATGCAGAACCTTCGTGTTGTTGGGTTTTGGCTCGCAGCAGTTTTGTTTTGGTTGACGGATATGGAACGGATATGACGTTGCGTTACTCAGACTACAACAATAAAAGCGGTAACTTCCTTCTACCTGAGCAAAGACTCAACTGAAGCTAATATATCGTTTCTGGCATTAAAAAAATCTATTTTAAAGTCGTAAAAAAACGCGATACATACTGTAGGTGAATCGATTATTTTTCCCACCCCTACTGTCACGATGGCTATTCTACCAAAAACCAGAGTGGTTAAATGGCTTGTGTCGCAGCAAAGTGAAGGCTGATGAAACCTCATATTCCACCCTACAGCAGCATAGCAGAAACTTGACCTAACTTGCTCGCTTCAATCAGCAAGCCCCATCTGGCCTCCAAGCACCTGAGGAATTTGGTCTATCTTTAGAGACAAAATATGTACATACGTGTTCAAACAAAGCAATACCAACGACACACAACATGTTATATATATATTAAGGGTGGGAAAAAAATCGATTCACCTATGTGTCACGCTTTGTTTTTAACGATGACGGGAGCGACAGACTTGGCGAAGTTCGCAGAAGTATACTGTGACTACGTCCGGTTTTCAAAATAAGGTGTTGACAAAGGGAACTGTATATACAAAATACACATATGGAAATAAGAGTGATTGGATTATATTCACCAGAAGTATAAAACATGACATGTCCCCTATAAGTTAAAAAGAAAATACCAAAAATTAATTTAGAGATTTTCCAAAGTAAAAGTCCCTATAAGTGTATAATTCAACTTTTTCCCATGTTATAGTGTTAAGTGAACAAAAATCGCAATAAATCATAATATCGAATGGCAATACCTGTAGAATCGCAATACATATCGTGATAGTACCCAATCAAGAGATAGGTGTATTGTTCCAGCCCCAATATATATATATCCCAAGAAATGCAAAGAGAGATGTGTGATACAATACGAATGAGAATGGTAGAAAAAAGTGTTACGCAAAGAACGTGAAGTAATGTTTATCTTGCTCTGGCTCACAAATCTGTCCACAAAATCCACTAACAGCACTTATTCTGTGCCTTGTGTCAGATGTTTGCCTCATATTGGTATTGGCTTCAGCCTCCGTGTCCTGGTAACCCACATACCATGTGTGTGCATGTCAACATTTCCCAAAGCTAGCCACCTAAGGGCTTGATGGAAATGTTCTTCACCTACGGCCTCTATTTGTAAGGATAACAGTGTTTCCCCACATGTAAGTAATGCCTTAAATTTACACATGGCTGCTTTCTAAAAGCAAGCAGCCGACGAAATACATGTAATGAACGCAAGAAATTAGGACTGTGCCATTCATAATACATTCCCCGTGGTTGATTTTAAAGAGATATATCAATTTACCAAAATAATAGCCTGTGGTGGATTCTTAGGCCCTAACATAAGGAGGGTTTGAAAATGGTTTGGTACACAAAAGGTCAGTCAAAATTGGACACTGCTGAGAGTAATGAAAGGGTCATGAGGCCACTATATCTCCATCAGCGTGTCCTGTCACACAGCTGCTTACTTATTAAAGTTGATCAATGGCTATTTAGTTTAAATGACTGCTATTTTAATGTGAGGCATCTAACTAGAACTAGCACTTTATTATTATATGTAATTTTCTGCATTTGTTGCGCAATATGCTTCACACATCTATGTATGTTTCTTAATGCTGGTGTGTGAATTTATTTATTTTTATTTTTTCAGAAATTTAAAAAATACATTTATATTTTATCATTTGTATTTATTTATTATATTTGTATTTTATTATTTACCTTTTTTCCTTATTTAAATTTATTTCTCATTATCACTACTATTTATTTATTTATTTGTATTCATAAATTTTAAAATTTATTTTACTATATTTTTTAATCTATCATTTTTATTCATCTATTCATATTTTTTATTTTATTATTATACTTCTTTTTCTTCTCCTTTGTTTTTGTATAGTTTGTTTCTACATTTACAGTTATTATCCGTTTTATGTACACATTATTTTATTTGTTGTGGTTTAGGTTGTTGTATGAAACAATAAAAAACATGATTAAAAAACATTTTCACACACTGTCTGCATTATTGTCGGTAAAAACTGTTTTATATTATACTCTGCTTAAAGTCATTTCTTCTCATCAACAGAGAATATATTAAATATATATAAAACATAAAAAGCATCCCTGTAAACTATATGTAAGCTGTTCAAAAACAAAAAATAACAGCAGGTCGACAGTACAAATGTGACTTTTAATACCAAAATAACTTCAAACGAGGCATCCTGGTTACCTAGTGTAACTGCAATGTCCCTGATTTGATTACATGTCATTCTCATTTTCTGTCACATTATTTATTTATTTGCACTATTTGTATTGTTTACAACTTCCAGAACACTTGACTTGTATGTAGACATTTTATTTTATTCTGATTTTATTGTTGGTCATTGTTGCTTTTTATGAATATTTACATATACACCTATATTTTCACTACTTGTTTAAATAACAGTCCTGGCTATTCCTCACCTTTATTTGTTCAGCCTTGTTGTCCTAGCTGTTCAGTGGAAGTACATTGAGATATGTCTTATTATTGAACTTGAGATGAGAAGACAACAAGGTGTCAAACACAAGAAAAATGTAGAAGAACAATCCCTTTAGCCTCTCATTAGTCTCAACATTGAATTTAAAACCAGGGATTGGACTTTTAAACACCTCAAAATGACTGGACCCAACAAAGTTTTGTCACATTGAGTCAGGCCTGGGCCCCTACTGTGTCATAAGCCTATTTTCACTGCATTGCACTGGACTAGACGAGAGGAAATGTGCCATTGTTGAATGGATTTAGTCAATACAAATGGTCTATAGAGGAGGCTGAATGGATTTAAAGCCAACAGCAGGGAAAAAGAAACTTGCCATGTATGTAATTCTGACTGAAAATTTGAATAAAACGAATTAAACACAAATTGGCGTTGTGTTTTTGATAATTTGGCGTGTAATGTTTAGTATTTCTGTTTGGAAATAACATTATGTTGTGTTTAGTGACCATCTGACTACATAAATGCTGTAAACCAAACATTTTTACTGTATTAATTTAGAAATTTTCCAATGTAAACATAAAAAAGTTAACAAAAATCGCAATAAATCGGAATATAGAATCACAATACATATCGAACCGGCACCCAAGTATCGTGATTGGGAGATAGTCAATACAAATGGTCTATAGAGGAGGCTGAATGGATTTATAACCAACAACAGGTGGGAAAAAAAAGAAAAAAAACTTGCCATATATGTTATTCTGACTGAAATTTTGATTAAAATGAATTAAAACACAAGTTAAACACAAATTGGTGTTGTGTTTTGTCATATTTTGGCTTGTAACTTTAGTGTCTCCATTTGGAATTAACATTATGTTGCGTTTAGTGACCATCAACATTTTTACTGTATTAATTTAGAAATTTTCCAAAGTAAACATCCATACAAGTGTATGATTACATTTTTTCCCATGCTCTAGTGTTAAAAAAGTTAACAAAAATCGCAATAAATCGTAATATCAAATCGCGATACTTGCGGAATCGCAATATCGGCACCCAAGTATCGTGATTGGGAGATAGGTGTATCGTCCCATCCCTAGTATATGTCCCAAGAAATGTGTTTCAGAGGAAATGTGCAATTGTTGAATGGATTTAGTCAATACAAATGGTCTATAGAGGATGATGAATGGCTTTAAAGCCAACAACAGGTTAAAAAAGAAAGAAAAAAACTTGCCATATATGTAATTCTGACTTAAAATTGGAATAAAATGGATTAAAACACAAGTTAAACACAAATTTGTTGTGTTTTGTCATATTTTGGCTTGTAACTTTAGTATCTCCATTGGGAAATAACATTATGTTGCGTTCAGGGACCAGAGTTGACGGTTAACTGGAGAGTACGCTCGCGATGCGGAATTGAAACTCCAGTTAACACTTCTCTCAACTAACACCACCATTTAAAAAACTGACCGTTAACCAGTAAACGAACATTCGCTCAACCCCCTCTTTGTGTACTGTAAAGCTCCCAACTGCTGTGGGCGAACACACACAGCGAAGTTCGCCCCACCGAACCGAACCCCATCATCATCTTACCGAGCAGCAGCAGCTTGACCTCCCTGGCCGCCTTCTCTCCGTCGTCCCGCAGGTTCCTGTCGATCATTTTACTGCGCTCCACCGCCGCCTTGTCCTCGGTGCTCAGCGTGCATCCCATCTTCGATCCTTCAGACCCCAGACGGTGTAAAAAAAAGAGCTAAAATACCCACATTAAATGGTTAAAACTAGCCTTCGCCCCGCTCACACACACGCCCTTTTTTTTTTTTTTTTTAAATGACAGGCGATCGATGTGTTCAGAAAGGGGGACAAAAAGGGAAGCGGTTTTTAAGATGTAATATGGCGTTTCTTCTCCCGTAAGCGGTTAAAATCCTCCTCGGAAAGAGGGAAAGATGTGTTTGATAGTGAAACAATTCCTTAGTGATGTCTCCTCCACCCGTTCGCCTCCATTCGCTGCGGCGGTGACTGCTGGTGTTGTATGTGGAGCTTCGACTGAGAGCTTCGACTGAGAGAGCTGCTGCTCTGTGGAGCTCCAACAGCAGCATCAACAGTCACACTTCCGGTCTGATTCTTCAAAATAAAAGGTGTCATTTCCCACAAACCTAATATTAAAAAAAGACTAAAGATTTATTTTATTCATTTAACTATTTTCTATTTATTTGTAATTATTTCTTATCATCATAACTATTTATTTATTTATGTACTTATTTATTTATATTTATATTTATTATTATTACCTTTTTCTCTCCTTAGCTTTTTAATAGTTTGTTTTTAATTAACAGTTACTATCTGTTATATTATATTATAAAAAGAACATATGGTTGTGTGAGTTCACTTTATCGCTCAATTAATTGTTTTACTTTTCAAGTCAGAAAAAGAATAATTTCTCAGTTGATACTACCTATTATTGATTATGCTGACATTGTCTATCAAAACACCTCTGACACCTACCTTAGGCCCCTTAATGTTGTATATAATTCTCTTTGTAGATTTGTCTTGAGGTGTCCATATAGAACTCACCATTGTTCCATATAAGAATCACTTAATTGGTTGCAGCTGAAATCTAGAAGGCAATTTCACTGGGTTCAGTTTATTTTCAAATGTGTTTATTTTAATTGTCCTTCCTATTTGAAACAGTTTTTGGTTCCATGTAGATCTTCATATTCACTCAGATGCAGGTCATTCCAATATAAAGCTCCTCAGTTTATTTGTGCTATATATAAACTGAAGACAAACTGTTGCAATTGTTCTTTATGCTGATGTAATTGATTTAAATATGGTCATTGTATCAAATGTTTCTTGTATAACAGCAGAGGGCTGATGGGGGTCTGGGTGGGAGATGGTGAGCAAGCTGTCTGTATCTATGTATTTGCAGTGTATGTTTGTTATGTAATGCTGTTTTGTCTGCATGTGTTTTGTATTTGTGTCTATAGGACCCCCTCGAAAATGAGATGCTACATCTCAAGGGGCTATCCTATCCTTTCAATAAATAAATTCATATAAATATGTACATATTATTTTATTCGTTGTGGTTTAGGTTGTTGTAGTCTTTTTTCATAAGGAGACAATAAAAAACATGATTAATAAAAAGACTAACATCTGATATAAGTATGTGCTGGGAATCTGGTATGTGTGCATTTATTTGATTAATTAATTAATTTATTTTTATTTATTTTTATTCATAAGTTAAAAAATTACTTTTATGATATTTTTAGGTTGTTGAAGTCTTTTTTTCTTAAGGAAACAATAAAAAACATGATTAATACTTTCACTGGATGATTATAAGTCTATTATGTGCAGTTCTTACAGGTAAAAAAAACCCAAAGTAAACACAATTCTGACGCTTTTATTTTGGAGGTAGACGCCCAAACCGGAAACGTCTTGACAAAGGGATGCAATTCAAACCTGCACACCCACAGCTTTACTCACCAGTACTCAAATAAATACTCACAATTTCACTTTATTGGCTACAGCATGTGCCTTTTATTTTGATATACAATAAATATAATATTTTTTTACATTGTGAGTATTAGTTAATAAGTTTAACTAACATTCTTAGAGCTATATTACAATATATTCCATATATTTTCAGTATTATACACATATATTAACACTTCTCTGATCATCATCCTGTTAAGAAACCTACATTCCTAGCAGGTATTGTTCCCATGGGAACCAACCAAACCTCTACCTGAGTCAGTATCATCCCCCACCCATTCAGCTGTACATGACCATTGTTTGTTGTTTAAATAATTTAGCCTGTCCTGACAAAGTCAAGTGTGAGTCTTCAAAGTCAACAGTCGGTCTGCAGGTGGGTGGTGTTCACTTCAAAATATTCCACAGAAATCCTCCTGGTGTAAACAACCCTGCCTTTCCATGCAATTTTCATTTTGAACGTGGCTTTTAAGGAGTACATGCAAATTTGTGGTTTTGACCTTTCCATTCTAATCCTATGCTGGCTGGAGGTTTCCGTCTTTGTCGTCCAGGCCTCTCTCCAGGTTTGAGATAACAAGAGCCAGAGGGTGCATCCCGTGTAGGCTAAAAAAGGTCATGTCATTTTAAGTAACACAAAAAATACCACAGAAAATGTACCTAGTGATAAAAGATAATATACCTCTGTTTATATTAGACGTTTTTAGAGTCTACTTTCATCTGTGAACTCTATTTTTGTGAGGCTATGTGTGTAAATTTATACATTACATAAAAGTATACAGAGTCCAAGTATATTTGGCTTATACTGACAAGTATACAGAAAAGTCTAAGTGTACTTGGCAAGTATACAGAGAGTCCAAGTATACTTAGCTTATACCGACAAGTATACAGAAAAGTCTAAGTGTACTTGGCAAGTATACAGAGCGTCCAAGTATACTTGGCTTATACCGACAAGTATACAGAAAAGTCAAAGTGTAGTTGGAAAGTATACAGAGAGTCCAAGTATACTTGGCTTGTACCGACAAGTATACAGAAAAGTCTAAGTGTACTTGGCAAGTATACAGAGTCCAAGTATACTTGGCTTATACAGACAAGTATACAGAAAAGTCTAAGTGTACTTGGCAAGTATACGGAAAAGTCCAAGTATACTTGGCTTATACCGACAAGTATACAGAAAAGTCTAAGTGTACTTGGCAAGTATACAAAAAAGTCCAAGTATACTTTGCTTACACTGAAAAGTATATTTGGCTAAGTATAAGTTCACTTAAGAAATCTTACAAGTATACTTGCAGTAAAAACTATTAAACTAGTAGTTTACTGAGAGTATACTTTAAAGTGTACTTTCGTAAACTACAAAATGGGCTACAAGTATATAGCTGTAAACTAACAGTATACCTTGTAGTATAGTTCATATTACAAAATACAACTTGGATGTAAACTAATTGTTTACTCAAAGTTTACTACTCTTACATTTACTTAAAAGTATACTTTAAAAACTAAAAAAAGTGGGCCAATTTAGTCCCAAGAAGTATTGAAGTAGTACACTTACAAGTATACTAATAGTACATTGATATTAGTATACTTATTACTTAAAGTATAATACTTCTTTTTTGTAAGTCTGTGCCCACACAAACTGAAATCCAATCCAAATATTGAAGTTGGATTTGCAAGATCAACAATGAAGTCAGTCAGGTGAGATTGAAACTGTATGGACAAGTATGTTTGTTTGAATAGACGGAGACAGGTCTTTGGCAGCGAGACAGGTCCTTGGCAGAGACACTGGGTGGGATGGAGCACATGGGCAGGCCTTCTGTACTGAACATGCAGTGTGTGGTGAGGGAATGGTGGTGCTGCCCTCCAATGGGGACAGTATGTAACTTCCCGGTGCTGCAGGGCAGTAAATAGGGCTGGAAATACTGCACATTACAGGGTTGGAGTGTTTGAAAAGGTTGACCTTTTAAAGGGGCACTTCACCAATTTTATATTTAATAATAATAACAATTTGATTTGCATAGCACTTTTCAAGCTGGGAGACAGCATAAAAAGAGAAGACAAATAATCAAATATAAAAGAAAACTCAAGAAACAGCAAAATACAAGTACACAGTTAAAAGAAAAACTATGAAAGAAATACAAATAAATCATCCAAAAAGTGTCTTAAGACAGGATTTAAAAGCAGAACCAGTGTCAGCATTTCAAATACTAACTGGAAGACTGTCCCAAAGTAGAAGTTAGGCTCCCATCAGCAACATGGAGGAGGTAGGAGGCGATCCTACCACCCAGCAGTGTACAGCCCCTTTTAAAGGGTGCCTTAACCCGGAACTCACCTGTTCTCATTGACGTGATTAGGGTCGTGTCTAGAAGGTAACCCCCAAGTTGTAAAGCTCTTGCGAGATGGTCAAGGTTAGGCAATGACCTTGAATGGTTAATGTTAGCACTTTGGGCTTACCTTCGAGACAAGACGTGATTAGCCAACACTAATGTAATGTTTGGTATTTCCGTTTGGAATTAACATTATGTTGCGTTTAGTGACCATCTGACTACATACATGCTGAAAATCAAACATTTTTACTGTATTAATTTAGAAATTTTCCAAAGTAAATGTAAAAAAGTGAACAAAAATCTAAATAAATCGTAATTTCGAATTGCAATACTTGCGGAATCGCAATACATATGGAATCAGCACCAAAGTATCATGATTGGGAGATAGGTGATTGGGAGTTTTTGTTTTATCTTTATTGACAATAGATATCACATACAAACAACTAAGTCATTAATACAGACAAAACAATATCAGAGCCAGGGGGAATCTTTAAATAAAAACTGTGGTGGAAATTTCCCTCTTTATAGAATATAAAACGTGAATTCACAGAGAGCATCTGTCTTTCGGAGTTTTATTGCAATAATAAGGTTCACATTTGCAGAATTGCGGACCTCCCACCTCGCCGGGCTGGGATGAGCGAGAGATACGTTTAGATAAAGAATTGAGAATGCAGTTTAGTTGTACAGGAATGTAATTTTGCAGGAGACAGGGTTGTCAGAGAGAACAGAATTGAGGTATATGCCAACTGTTGTCTGTGCAGTCGAGGAGATGAATGAATCAATTGAGGCATCAAATGTTCTATTTGACAGATAGGAGGAGAACGACTCCCACGCAATCCTTATGTCGACTAATTAGCGATGTCATCAGGGTTATTACGATTTGGGCTCGAGACAAATTTATACGAGAAAGCCTGTGTCACAAACCGGGGGTGTGGATTTTAACAGACACGTGCATTTATCAGAGAGGGAGGGTGTACAGAAAAGGCACTATTCAGCTGCATTATGGGAAATGTAGGATCTAGTGTTTTGGAGCTTGACCCTTAGAAACTAAACAAGGATATATCCACTCTGCTGCACAGATTTTTTACCATTCTTGTCCCCTTAACATTCTGGAAGTGCTGGAGTAACTTTTTCAAGCACTTATGCCTACATCATAAACACTTTAGGTTTATTTTGTACACTAGCTAAACCAGATTTAAGTGAATGTTGACTGTGACAGCAGATAGTGCAGGACGGGAAAATGATAAATCATGCAAAACTCAAGTCTGATTCATTACTTTAAATCTTGGCAAAGAGTGCAAAAAAAAAGATCCACGTGCACAATCAATATTGCTGATTAGGTTCAACATTTGCAAGGAAGTCATTTACAGTATGTTCCAATAATTTATTAAGACAAGCATGACCCAAATGTCGGCAAAAGAGATAAAGAGCAATTAATTTTAATATCTCTTATGAAACTACACAGCCACAAATACAGATAGGCTCCTTCTTTTGCAACCGTCTCTGCACACAATGAGGATACGCTTAATCATTTATATGTTCCTACTTTTCCTTTTTTGTCTCTTGTAAGCTCGGAGCTTCGGAGCAGAAATTAGAGAGAGAGAGACAAGAGACGAATAGATAAGAGACCGATAGGAAACAAGAGCAGGAACAAATAAGAATGAAATCTCTATGAAGGTATCCAGGTCATTTTTGGTATCTAGAGCTGATATCTCACCTACTGATAAATCCTCTTGATGAGGATTCAAATCCATCTTACTACTCCTAGAATAGAACAAAATGAATGAAACAAGACAGAAATGGCTGAATTAGCTTTATTTTTTGAACTCCTTTTTCAACCTTTCTCCTCAGCCTGGCTGTTATCAGCAGGTGAGATAGTCCTTACTGATACCTGGGAGGGGAGTAACTCTCAGCTGGACCTCGAACCTTTTCGTTTGATTATATAACTTATTCATTTATAGGAGTCTGGCGTCTGCCAGAGGTGTCTGTACCTTTACCTGGCCTCGGCTGCTCTGTCAGCTCCTCTGATGGTACAGCCTGTCTGTGCCACTGCTGCTGCCGCTGCTGCCTGCCGGGACACAAACACAGACAAAGCTGCACATAGACTAGCACACACCACAAACACAGAGACAGAAGGAGAGCAGGCTGCGAGGCAGACAGACGGACTGACGGAGGGAAACGCACACCACCATGGGCTGCTGTAACAGAAGGTGCGGGCTGATAGCCGGAGCTGTGTTCGGGGCGGCGGTTGCCATCCTGGGAGGCGTCCTCATCCCGGTGGGGAACAGCATCATTGTGGGGACGGTGATGAAGGTACGGTTGCTCAGTTTCACCCTATGTTGGGAGGATAGGGAGTGACACGAGTTGTGTGTGAATGTGTGCGGAGATCAAGGTGAATCAGGAGAGGGAAGAGTGTTTTTTTGAAAAGCTACTTCAAACGGGAAAATAAGAAGAAGCTGTGCAGAAAAGCCAAGTGCGTCTTGTTTTCATCCATCAAAAGATCTGTGATTTTCGGGAAAAATGCAGTTTAAATGTTTTTTTTTTATAGCAGAGCATCCACCCTTTTCATGTATCAGTGGGGCAGCTGGCCTGCTGACAGTCTTGAGAAATGTTAAAAATAGACCGTCTGTGTGTGTGTGTGTGTGTCTTCTGGGGGTTTTAGGAAGCCGTCATAGAGCCTGGAACGACAGCTTATGACAACTGGGTGAGTACAGGGGGAAAGGTGTACAGGCAGTTCTGGTTCTTTGACGTGCAAAACGCTGAGGAGATTTTGAAGAACGGTTCGACTCCAGTGGTCGTGGAAAGAGGACCTTACACGTACAGGTAAGGCTGATTTGTTTACCTCTTTTATAACATTTTGATGAAAGGATTCATAATTTAGATACATAAAATTGAATGTCTAAGCAAGGCCCCCCTTCCTCCATCTTCCAGGACAAGATATCTCCCCAAAGAGAACGTCACATTCTACCCCAATCAAACGGTCTCCTTTCTGGTGCCCCTGGGCGCCATCTTTGAGCCGTCCATGTCCGTGGGACCAGAGGAAGACAAAATCACCTCGCTCAACCTGGCTGTGGCTGTAAGTGAGTGTCACCTCACTGCGGTGATTCCTGACTTTGACTCAGCTCTTATTGTTAATGGTTTGTTCCGAGGCCAAGACGAAGCCGTGCCAAATCACGCTGTGCTGCCGCCGCGGCGGGGCTGCTTTGGTATGCAACTGCCCAGTTTTAGTTGTGGTTCCCAAACTTTTTTTGGCACGTGACCCTCTGTTATAGGTTGTGTGGCTTCCCAGGTTGTTCCTTTTAAATGTTTTTTTATAGCCTATAGGGCTGAAAACGATCCAGAATTTCACAAGAAAAGCAAAGGATGAGAGAATATTTTGTACGATATAGACACAGCGGTGTTTCTTCCTAATCCCATTAATCATCTTGCGACCCCTCAGATGTCACTTTGACCCCATGGACAGTCACGACCCCCAGGTTGACCTCCAGGTTGGCAGCCAGTGCTATTGAAATGTTAAAGAAAAATTTAGGTATTTTTCAACTTGGGTTTCATTTTCACCAGCAAAACACATGAAAACAAATCTGTGTGCCAGGAACCAGAACCAAGAACCAGGTTGAAAAATACCAGAATCTTGCAGGGTAGTCATAATTTTAAAATGGCTCTTTGATTGTGGGTATTACAGAGCTTTCCCTTCAAACTTTGATAAGGCTCAAATGAGGAGCTTGAGCAATTCCAACTCTGTTTTATTATGTTTTTAAGTAATTATGCAGTGTCATAAAAGAGGGTTATCATCTGGCTTATCTCCCGTGTCAACCCACGCCTTTGTGTGTGCACAGCAGTTTTACATACAGAACCATACTGTTGCTTTTTTTTTTTTATATTTGACACCATCACAAATCTTTCTGTTTTTTTTTTTCTTTCCAGGGGGCTTATTCACTGGTTCCGAAGTTTTTTCATTATATGCTGGAGAATATGATAAAGAAAAGCAACTCGTCCTTGTTCCAGCACCGTACGGTCAAAGAATTGCTGTGGGGTTACCTAGACCCCATGTTGAAAGAAACTATGGGCGCATTTGCACCAGTAAGTAAACATATAGCCTTACAGGTACACATAATAAACACAGTATAGAGAGACAAGATCTACCCAGTAACACCTCAGCAATTATATGATTTATGTGTTTTTTTCTAGTACAATGGTACATATGATGGCTACTTCAATGTCTACACTGGAAAGGAGGACATCTCAAAAGTGGGAATAATTGACAGGTGGCGAGGAGAGAGGTGAGTCTGATGATATAATCAAGTGAAGGAGATATTGAGACTGGATTTGAGGCATTGATCTTTTAATTAGGTTCCACATTTTGACAGGTGAGAATCCAGCCTTTTAAATGGTGATATTTTAGGCTGTGTAATCAAATCAGGTTAATCGAGCTGTACAGATTTATGATGTGAGAATTCAGCTTTTTTTTTTTCGAATAATATTTTAGGCTGTTAAATCAAATCTGACAAATTGAATTTTTGTCCAACAGGAGCTTACGTTTCTGGGACGACAAGTACTGTAACATGATCAACGGGACAGGTAAGGGCTCACGCAGCACATAACTACATTTTGTGAAATGCAGACGAGTCACCTTACTGACCTCATTTTTCTTCCCTCCTCTTTTTTTCAGATGCTTCGTCATTCCCTCCCTTTGTGGACAAGAAGAAGCCTCTCTATTTCTTCTCATCAGACATCTGCAGGTGATGAAGAGTTTCACATTTTTGTGGCAGAAATTTCATCTGATGCAGTCTGACTGCTTTGTTAACATGAAGTGGGGCAGTATGTGTCAGCGACGGGAGATTCAACATCTCGCTTTGAGAACCATTTCCTCTCAGTAACCACTAGAGGTCAGAGCTTTCCAATACCAAAACATGTACAGTCTGGATTAAGCTGCACAACAGGGCACTTGGAGGTCATTTTCTGGATGATTTTTGACCTAATCTGTGTTTTGTCTTCAGGTCTGTGTCAGCTGGCTATCAGGGGACCCTTGATCTGAAAGGGATTGATGTGTATCGCTTCAGCCTCATGCCAGACACCCTGGCCTCTCCTACGGTCAACCCAGACAACCAATGTTTCTGCAGGGACCCGAAGACCACCAAGAACTGCACCCTGGCTGGAGTCCTGGACATCAGCACCTGTCAAGACAGTCAGTTTGCATTTGTTTTTGTTGTGGCATCCTTCTTCTACTGTTTTACCATTCTGCTCAGCAGCTTGGTATTTTTTTCAATTTGTTCTGTTTCTTTGCCGTCTAAAACAGAAAGACCTATCTACATCTCCCTGCCCCACTTCCTCCATGGCAGTCCGTACCTACGAGAGGCCGTGCTGGGCCTCAATCCCAGCGAGGTGCACCACGCCACCTACCTGGATGTGGAACCTGTAAGTATATCTTTGTGATTTTGTTTTTACTTTTAGGGGGCAGCAACTCTGATGCAAATTTTCTTTTGTGTGCTATTTTTCCACCAGACAACTGGGTTCACCTTGAGGTTTGCCAAGAGAATTCAAGTGAATATGATGTACGGACCATCGAAGATCATCACGTAAGTTCTACGTCACCTTTTTAAAAGGAAAAGATTTTGGGAAATACGCATATTCGCTTTTTTGGCGAGATTTAAAAAAGCCTTTGCACATTTTTCGTCCAGAATTTTTCGCATGTTAAAAAAAATACGACCCCACGTTGTGTCAATGACGTTTAAACGACTGAATGAACACCATTATAAACAATGAGGCTGTAAAGGCGGACGAGGATTATTTAGTTTAGCAGTCTCATTTAGCCACTTTAAAGCGTATAAATGTAGCGGGTTGGCACACATGCGTGTTTGCATATGTGCGCTCGCGTGTGGCCGGAGCCTCGTCTCCGCTGCCTGCTCTCCTTCACTCAGACAGCGCGCGCGTCTTCCACCTCTAGACGTGAACGCGCGCTCACTACACACTGCAGAAGAGTTAGTTTAGCTCTGAGAATATCTAGTGAATGTACAGGGGACGTTTGTGCAGAAATAACTGCTGCAGCTCCTCCAGACCAACAGAGCTTTCCCGTTCCTTGTGAAGTGACGGAGCTCTTCAGAGAGTTACGTTGTCTTCTCGTTACCGACCGGGTGCCGGTGTCTCCTCTGCTCTCTCCGGCTGCGGGCGGAGAGAGCAGAGGAGACTCGCTGCAGAGCCCCGCTGCATCAGCCTGCACTTAGGCAGGAAAAGCCAACACTAGGATCAGATCTAAATCATGTTCATGGAGAGACCTTCGTCTGGTCAGCTAACATTACTGCCAAGCAGCTGAAATATAGAGTGATATTGTGGTTTTAGCTGACGTGTGTCGCCTCACTGTTTTGAGCGACGCTCGTTCAGGTATATTTAGAGCGAGCAAGCGCGAGCCCGACGCTGACTTTCGTTGATTTCATGGCCACAGGTGTCGCTGTTAAGAAGCATTTCTGAAAGTTACAAATTTACAAAATTAACAAATGGCGTATCTATTGATGTATTTTATGTTGTAGAATAAAATCTTAAAATCTCTTAAGCTTGTGTTAACCACAGACCTTATTTCAGGCTTCTAACTTAAAAAAAAACATTGACCTTGAGACAAGGGAGCCGGAAGTGCTAAAAATGCAAACTCATTTCTGGGTTTTAGGACTCATTCCTGTACTACTCAGTCTGCTCTGATTGGCTTGCGAGAAAAATATGGTGCACCTTTGCAAAGGTCAAGCCGTGGGTGGAGATATATATATATGTTGATTCACACATTTTCTGATCTAGGCAGCCCACAAAAAACTGACTCCAGATACCTAAATATATGTGCACAAGCACTGAAAAAGGGAGTTTTTCATGTCCCCTTTAAGAAAGTTTGTATGTTATCCGCCTCCTCTCTCTCCCTCCCAGCATTTCCTGTCTGTCTTCTCTTCTGTCACTGTCAAATACATGCAAAAAAAACTAAAAAACAAAGCAAGAAAAGTTTGCACTGAATACCAAGTAATGAACTCTCTCCCTGCAGGGTTCTTAAGAAAGTCAAGGATTACACCATATTCCCTGTTGTTTGGCTGAATGAGGTAAGATAAAAATACGGCGCCCTGCAGGCATGAATTCTGTCAGCTCGTGACGCATGATAAACAGCCACTCTGTCTTTCTCCGTCTCACGTAACTAGACGGCTGCTCTGGATGACGAAACCGCGGACATGTTTAAGAAGGAGCTCATCTCCCGTATCCAGATGTTGGAGATTATACAGAAGGCCCTGCTGGGAACAGGTGTGTCCATCTTCGTCCTGTGTCTCATCTCCTACTGCATGGTGAGGAGGAGCGAAAGCAAGATCGCGTGAACGAATGGTGCAGGAGTGTCTTGTTGTATGTGAAGTGCAGGGCACAGTGCAATTAAGCTGCTACAGGACATCGAAACTTTTGATATAGACTTGCACTTTTTTGTAATTTCAGTGTTATTTATAATGTTCCTTTGATACCAAGGATAGGAATACTGTGATTTTGTAAAGCTCAAGAGCTTTGCTGAGTATTATTTCAATTGCAAAACACTGTAACATGAACTCAATCAGGGATCTTTAGAGGGAAAGCAGACGGAGACTCCTCTTAAAAGGAGGAGAGATGGGTTTGGTTGACATCCTGTGAAAGAAATGTAATCTAATCTTGCGCAAATGTTCGTATCCTTTGCTGAACTAGTGTCTTCAAAATGAATAAAAGCTGAAAAGGAGTTTCTTATTGGGTGTTCTGTTATATAGTATTGGATTTTTTCCTGCCCGGCAACAGTCCATCAGATCTGGTCTACATCCCCCTCGGCCCGAAATACAGCAGAGACTGTCCCGCTGCTGAAACAAACCTCCACATTGTGCAAAATTACTTGGTTTCCTCTTTACCTCGAGTGGCCCATAAATCAAAAAGAGTAATAAAAATGGGCTGGGGGGGGTGATTATACGGTGGTTTTCAACGGTACTTGGGTTTGTTTGGTGAGAAAGCAGTATTTCTGCCCAGCAGGAAGCCTCTCTTCGGTTTTATGGGGTTTAAATGACCTGCTGCAGCCTCCTGGGCTTCTTCGATTCTACTGTTCGGTCCGAATCTTACTTGCCTATATGGTACTTCATCAGGTTTTCTCTACTGGAAGGGCACTGTAGAGTGGACTTTATCTCATTTTCTCCACTGGAAGGGCACCCTTGAGGGCACTTTATCATATTTTCTCCAATTTAAGGGCAGCATAGAGGGCATTTTATCACATTTTCTCCACTGGAAGGGCATTCTTGAGGGCACTTTATCACGTTTTCTCCACTGGAAGGGCATCCTTGAGGGCACTTTATCACGTTTTCTCCACTGGAAGGGCACCCTATTGGGCACTTTATCAGGTTTTCTCCACTGGAAGAGCACCCTTGAGGGTACTTAATCAGGTTTTCTCCACTGGAAGGGCACCCTAGAGGGCACTTTATCAGGTTTTCTCCACTGGAAGGGCACCCTAGAGGGCACTTTATCACATTTTCTCCACTGGAAGGACACCCTTGAGGGCCCTTTATCACGTTTTCTCCACTGGAAGGACACCCTTGAGGGCCCTTTATCACGTTTTCTCCACTGGAAGGGCACCCCAGAAGACACTTTATCACATTTTCTCCAATTTAAGGGCAGCATAGAGGGCATTTTATCACATTTTCTCCACTGGAAGGGCATCCTTGAAGGCACTTTATCACGTTTTCTCCACTGGAAGGGCACCTTATTGGGCACTTTATCCTGTTTTCTCCACTGGAAGGGCACTACATCACATTTTCTCCACTAGAAGGGCACCCAAGAGGACACTTTTGCTGCGGTTTGTTCCAACATAAAAGAAATATGAAGTTTACATTTTGAGAAATTAAACTAATAAAAATATCTGACAATAAAATGCATGATCTTTCTGTAAAATTGAGATTCATCGGGACAGATTTATTCAGGCTATCATGACATTAATAAATAGAAATACATAGGTTTCATAACACTGAGTTGAAGTTGACATGATGCTGGTCGCACAGCTTTATTAAAACGCGGAGCAGAGATCTGTTTAGAGGGAAGGTAGAACTAGAAAGTCTTTTCTCAAAATGAAAACAATACTGTATGTCTCTGCAAGTTGCAGATACAGTCGTAGCTGGTGAAATATGTTGAAATTATATACACATTATCACAAAAAAATCTGCACAACATTAAATTAAAAGGATGAAACAAAGAAAAATATACTCTGTACACAAGCAACAACTATCTACATTAACTACACTTCTGAAAAAAAAAAAAGTCTATTCACAAATGTCAATTAATTACTATTTCTGAATTAAAAGTGTCCACTTTGCTGTAGACAATATGGATCCAAAGAAGGATACTGTCACATTTCAGCATCTACCTTATGATGTAAACTATGCTGTAAAACTAAAATGTGCGTATCGGCTAGATACTCAGATGTAATCCAGGCAAGGATTAGGATACCTCTACATTACTGATGAGTTTCTATAAACATGCTTCTGTGCGAGAAGTACAGTATAATACAATTCTCTTACATGTACGTCTGAGTAATAGGAATAAATACAGGAGAGATCATGTAAGATGTTTGCAACAGCTCACACAGAATTTCATATGGTACTCAGTATTTTACTACTATTGGATGTTAAAGGGTAACTTTGGTATTTCTCAAACTGATCCAGTATTGAGGGAGAACGCTGTAGATGACGGCTGCTCACGGGCTGCAATGTAATCCTATTGGGGCAAGCTGGCAGCATCATTTACGTCCACTAAACGTGCTTGTTTTTGCCATGACAGGCTCTGATTGTTATTATAAGTGTCTGACATTATGGAAAGAGTCTCGCTCAAGGAGAATTCTGAAATCTGAGGAGGTGACGTGTTGCCGGTGGAATAATGGAATACATCCATGGTGGAAAACGGGCAGAGTTTGTTGTGTTGGAGTACAGAAAGCGTAGCGAACTGTTCACCCTACACTACTTGCTGTCTTGTAATCAGGTGTCTTGAAGTCATTGATGGTTTTCACACTACATGACTGACCGGCGGGACAGGAGGTCACACACTACAAGATCTTTCACCGGGAGGAATCCCCGATGAGGTCTCCAAACTACGTTTTGTCACGAAAACACACGAGAAACACACGGTAAGTGACGTTATACCATACGCGAGACACATTGCTGATGTTGTCGTTGGCACGTGTTTACGAAGTAGCCAGCAGTCTCCACACTCGAGCGCCGATGTGCGAGCGACGAGCCAACGCTGATTTGCCTCTGATCTGTGGCTTTTGTCGGGGGAGCTCCACTAAATGACAGGGAGCAGAAAATTAAGGCTAGAGTCTTGTAATGTGAACTACGCGTTAGTGTTATCTCAAAGATTTTCAATGTCACGGCTGAATATTTAGATGATTTCCACAAAGTGAAACTTCTTCTTGGGCGGGACTTTTTAGCGAACGTTTTATTTCTCTGTAGGGTCCTTTTCATAATGTTGTCAGACACTTATAATAACAATCGGAGCCTGTCAGCGGCAAAAACAAACACTTTTAGTGGACGTAACGTTACAGCGTTATCCTTCAAAACTGGACCAATTTCAAAAAGTCACTTAGATGCAAAAACATGGGAAAATAGGGTCCAGGTTGAAAAATACTTAAGTTACCCTTTAAGTTTGGCCTTTGAACTATTTCCTTTTTTTTTTTAACTTTCAGCGCTGTAATATAACACTTTTTATTGCCATCTGTGCTTTGTATGAACAGTGCTATTGTAGACATTATGTGAGGCAGTCAACACATGAGAAAAAAAAACATGATTTTTTTCTCACAAATTGACTTTTTATTACCCGATGTGTGCCCACGAAGCCATTTCACTGAACAGAGACAATTTTGTTAGTTTAAAGTAAATACAGAAATGTGAGTAGAATCTAATAAAATGCTAATATTATACTTTGAGAGGGGCACTCGCTCTCAAGCATGCATCTCCCTTTTGTCCCTTTTCAATTTCCTCTATTTACTATCTCCTCTTTTTGCCAATAAAGAACAAATCCATTGTGAGCTAATATCCGGACGGTCCAATTCCCCCTCTAATATCTAAAGTATGATAAGACCATAGCTGCGTTTTCAAGGTGTATTATCGTAACAGTTTATTAGTGGCACTCACAACGGGGCCACTTCAGTCTGTGTTGCGACTGCGACGGCAAACGGGCGCCTGTGCGGGTGTATTAGTGTATGTCACAGCCATCTGGTCACAGTACCTCATGCAAGAAAAAGAGCCGAACAACGACTCCCGACACCCACCTCACGGTGCAGCTCTTCAGTTTGAGATGTTGGAAAATGAGTAACAGAGGAAGGTGTTGGTGTCAGTTTCTGTACCTTCCTTGTGTCAGACCTCTGGGAGGTGATTGCGGCGGTTGCGGCCCTTCCTCCGGTCCAGCAGGGGCTTCAGCTTTGCCATGTCTCCCCTGAGAGGCCCGGGCGGCGGAGGCGGTTGCTGCTGTTGCCTCTGCTGCAGGTTCTGGAGCTGCTTCCTCTCTTTGCAGTACTGCTGCACCGCCAGGCTCTCTGATGGACTGAAGGCCGACAGCAGGGCCTTGGGGTGCAGCGAGCTGGCCCAGGCCCACGGCGACTGCTGCTTGTCCGTCAGCACGCTCACCATGGCCTCGCTCAACACTCGCAGGCGGATCTTGGCGACGGTGCGTTTGAAGCTGTTCTCGGTGGTCAGGCAGTAGTAAAGGCCCTGGTCGGACAGCTGGACGGAGCGGATGAGGAGGCCGTGCTCCGTGGAGAGGATGCGGTCGCCCAGCTTCACCTGTCGTTGGTACAATGAGGTTCTGTTATAACCCCATCCACACGGTTGGAAATCTATCCATGCAGTAACTATACAGTATGGTCAGGTGACAAATCAAGGAAAAACATGAATAAATACTAAAGTCAGATTAAAGGGGTCGCTTTAATGTTATTCATTATGGTATCACCTTTGCAGTCACCAGATTTCAACCAATTTGAACACCTATGAGAGATTTTGAAGCGATGTGTGGGGGTGTGATTGTTCCCAGGTTCAGACAGTGCTCTCCACCACCATCCTCAAAACACCAAATGAGGGAATATCTTTTGGAAGAATGGTGCTCATCCCTCCGGTGTAGTTACTCTTGATGCTGACTAAAAACTAGAATTACCGCCTTGCGGTTGTATGCCTCCACCAACCAGTCAAGTTGCAGTTTACATCCATGTCTGTCCAAAATGTCATCACTTTTTATCCTGTTAGACATTTGTGGGAAATATGAATTCTTGAGTTATGGCCAAAAACGTGTTTGCTCAAAGGCGTTTCTGAGATATCGCTTTTGAGAGAATGGGATGGATGTCCGGTCACAGTGACCTTTGACCATCGAAATCTAATCAGTTGAGTCCAAGTGGACGTTTTTGTGCCAAATTTGAAGAAATTCCTTCAAGGCGTTCCTGAGATATCACGTTCACGAGAATGGACCGGACGGACGTACAGACGGATGGAGAACCTGGAAAATTTGCTGTTGAAACGTTTGGAATAGTTGAAATACTGAAAGAAGTTGAAATGCAGTCAAAACAAAAGAAGAAAAACCGTCAAAGTGGAGATGCTGAAAGAAGTTCCTTCGTCGTTGTCAATTTAAAACAACGAGACTAAACTGATACTGACACTCTAAATGCAACAGTTTATTCCTTTTCCACTGTCTACTTTAAAACCAGCTGGACCTTAGTTTAGTAAAAGACTCCAATGATTACACACCATAAAACTAAAGTGATTTATTTTGAGGCCAACTTCTATTCTCACGGGGAAACGGCTATAAAACGGCCATTACGCCGAGTCCGCTCCACTGAGGTGAGGACTTAATCCATAAAAGATTTTTCATACAGACGCACTCTTGCCCAGCTTTATTTAATCTTTAACAGCCTTTCAGGGGATTAAAGGAGTGTCAAATATTTGTTTCCCCGCTGAGAATCCAGTCATTAGTCAAGGTCCATATCATGTTTGATCTGTATCTCCGCTCATTATGATGCTCCACGTTCACCGTGTCACTCCTCGGGGCCATACGAGTCCTGATCAAGCACGTGAGCTCATTTGATTACGATGACACGTTTTATGTTTTATGTAATATTTAACTACGTGACCAAAACACCAGAAGGACGTTTAATCAGCTGCATATCTGGAGTGGATTTCCATTGAGTCCAATGTGCCACGTCAGCCTCTCTAAATGTCAAACTGACCTCTTTCCTCCTGTCGTTGTCCCTGTGAATGAGCCAGCGAATGGAGGCCTGAGGAGACTTGGGAACACACTCCAGGAAGGTGGTGTTGTTTTTCACGCCGTACTGCGTCATCTCCACTGCGTTTCTGTAAGCTATCACACACACACACACACACACACAAGGGAGTGATGTCAGACGTCACTTGATGACAGACACAAACCCCGCAGATGGACTCAAATCTGTGAGAGGGAAATGTTGACAAAAAGCTTAGTCCGACACCTGCAGCACAACCAAACCCCACCCAGACTCCTTCAGTTTTCTGCTCACTGACAAAACAACCGGCGATGCGTCGCCGCAACTCCGTCTCGTTTCATTTAACCGTGTCGTTTTTGTCGCAGCTAAACGGTTCATCACGCAGCTGGATGTGTGACAGGGTTGTGACTAATTAGTGGTAATGGCCATATGGTTGGTTCCCCGAGCTCGTTTTAATTTAGACATGTAAACTGTTCATGGAAAATGGGACACTCTGGGGAGCGAATCCTCCGCTCTCATTAAAGTGCACCCTGTCGGTACTACTGGGTGAACGTTAGTGAGGGATGTTGTGCAGCACCTGGACTCACAGAAACATACAGGAGTTGCAGCTACAGCTTCGGTGTAAACAGCAACAGTCATTTTGTATTAATTGTACTGGCAGTTTTGCCAATCTGTTGGAAGTACAGTTTCTCTGACATGACAAATATTTTTTTATAAATACATACCATAGGTAAATATTCAAAGCTGCATAATTTCTTTTTTTTTGGACACATAAAACAAGCTGAAAACACAACATTGACATATACAGTACCTTATCAATTTGTCAGGACTAACATGTTAGCAACCAGTTGCCTATTTAGACATCTTGCTGACACGTAGCAACATTAGCATTAACCCTTTAAACTCTGCAATAGAAATGGTTAATTGACAAAAGTATTGAAATTGTGTCAAAAAATACAAAAATCAGAGATGTTTTTTCATCAAATGTTACAAAATAAAGCCACAAAACATATTAATCCAAAAGATTTCTAAATGTAGAAACATGAACAAAATATTTCATAACACTCCACAAGTTATTTGAACTATGCACATTTTTTCGTTTTTGAGATCTGCTCATTTTCAGGAGCAGATTGAGTGCAAAGGAGATTTGATAGTTTTGTTATGTAACTTGATGACATCATCACGAGCGTACAACGTGATGACGCGAAAGACAGAAGCCGTAGCTTTCCACTGCAAAAAGACAGAATGCTCTAGCTGTTATGGTTTTTATTTTAGATTTAAAGAGAATCATGCAAACAACGGACTGTTTTTTAAAGGTTAATTTGGAGTTGATTTCCTCTCTACCTGATGAATGTCAGTTGAGTATTAACACTGTCTTGGTTTCCGCTAATTCCTGAGAAAAAAGTCTGCCTTTATAGCTGCTTTTCTTTGCAAGCCACTTGCTAATTTTGTCTGTTTTTTGGTGCAGAGCCGGTAGCTTAGAGTGGGTTTATCAGAGCTGAAAACAAACTGCCTGAAATAGAGGCTAAGCTAAGAGGGAAAATATAAAGTTGGGTGAAAATTCTCTGTGGGTTTGTCCCTACGAGCGACACCTTTCACATTACACACAGTCATTTGATCCTTTAATATAAAAATACAGATTAATGCAGCTTTAAATTACCTTTTAGATTGAATCCTCTGCACTGAGTGAGTGGATTTCCATGCATAATGTCCTGCCGCCTGCTTCTCCTTAAAAAAAAAGAGAAAAATAGCAATGAGTATAAATAGCTAAATACAGAACAAATACAACATGTTCATCTCGTACAGAAACTGTGGAAGGAGATGTCAGTGCCAACACAATATGAGGAAAATCTGACTGTTGTTCCGCTCAGCGGTGCACACTCATATAGAACAGCTTGAGGAAAAGAACAAGTAAACAGCTGACACATTTCAGACACATTTTTCCGCAGGAAAGCGGGAGGCTTTTGTTCTGCGACCAAACTAAACTTGACCTGCGTCTGACTGGGAACGTCAAGAGACACTAAAAAGACCAGAGAGGTATCGAGGTGTCACTCAGAGTCTCCTCGTCTGTGTTATGTCTAGACGGGCGGAGGGAAAACAACAAAAGCAGAATTAGTGACATACTTATGTTGAAGTGAGCACTGACGGACTCCAGCCGTGTGATCTTTCTGCCCTCACATATTGTAAGCAGCACTCTTGTTCGACATGTTGTTGTACATCATCTGTTGCCCTCATTCAACATGTTCAGGTTCATTCTTATGGCAAATTAGGCAAAAGTGAACGCAAGTGAGCAGAAATACTGAACACTGAAAGATTCGTTTTGGGGGTGTAAAAATTGTTTTTTTAATGCTCCTATGAGGACAGTCCTTGGTGGACACATAATACTTCTTTGCATGAAATTTAAAGGTATTGAATACTGGCACCAAACCCTAAAGCTGTAAACCTTTGCGTACCTTTTGCCGGTGGGATAGAAGCGTGAGCAGCTGAGCCCGTCCCAGGCGCAGTAGGGGTCTCTGGCGAGGCAGCAGTCAGCGCAGGCCGAGCCGTAAGCGTGACAACGGTGCAGGGAGACCTGCGAGACCCCGAACTCAGAGCTGACGTACAGCTGTTGCTGCAAAAGTAAACAGTTCAAATGTCAGCCGCGCTGTTTGTCTTAATAAGTGGCCGGCTGACAGGAAAATGGGACAGAGCGCCGAAACAATTATGGCTTATTATTTCCGTGCCTCTGGGAGGCTTATTATGCACGGGAGAGATTGTGTTTCGTGCATTACATAGTAGCCACGGACAGCAAATGACATATTAAAATAATAAAACTGCACTTAATATGTTGGAAGGACACTTACTTTTTTCGAGGATATTTTTAAGTTTGTAACAGGAGCTTCATTCTGAAAAAAGAGCACGTACAAGAGCCAAGTTCAGAGCTTTTAGACATAATTAACTTATTTCAATCAAGCTTTTAAAGTAATAGTTGGGAACACGTCGGGGAAAACAGCTTATCAGACTTTACTTAAAGGAACAGTGGGTCACATTTCGGGGGATCTATAAGCAAAAAATGGAATATAATATCAATAACTATGTTTTCTTTAGTGTATAATCACCTGAAACTAAGAATCGTTGTGTTTTCGTTAGCTTAGAATGAGCCCTTCATATCTACAGAGGGAGCGGGTCCTCTTCACGGAGTCCGCCATGTTACAGTAGCCCAGAACGGACAAACCAAACACCGTAGCTCTCCGATACGCTTGTGAAACTGCAGCCCATTCTCATTCCCAGGGCGTCAAATACCAATGCTTTGTCACGGCCGTCGGCATGTGATACCGCCGCACAAAGCACCCTTTAGCGCCAGTATGAGACGCACCGGGCTTTCCGTTAACTATAATGTAAACCCAACGTTCAGTTTCATTTCCATTTTACAAACGTAGTAGTTCTATTTCATTCTTCCTGACCACCAGAGGACGGTGCTTTAGCACTGGATGGAGATATCCAGTGCTAAAGCACCGTCCTCTGGCGGTCATCCAGAATTCATAGAACCGTAGTTACATCCGTAACTCTTGTTTTAAGCCTAACCATGTAGTTCTTTCCTAAACCTAACTATAGTGATTTTGTTGCCTGATCCTAAAGTGACACCAAGTGTAATTATATTAGCTTTGATGTGAAAAATAAAGTGATGCCAAGGGACGTGACGAAGCAGCCGTATGTGACGAGTTGGGGTTAGAACGGGTTGGAAACTGAATGCAAAACCGTGGCACCGCCAGCCGCCGTCTGACTTCTGTTGCTCCTAATGTTGTGTTATTATGGTAAGGATGGCCTCTGAGCGAGGAGAATGGCGTTACCAGTAGGGGTGGGGGAAAAAAGTGACACAGCATGGTATTGCGATATTTTGCACGGCAATACGGACGCCAAGTATCAAACTTATATTATGTAAACTATTAACCTGTTAACAATCCGATGGCCCGCTGGCGAAAAAAGCTAGAAAAGGAATCCATTGGTAGTTAGGCTAAAAATTGGTGAGGAAAAAATAGACATGGTAGCCATATAGGATCAGCTTCTCGCCAGATGTAACTTTCTATAAGGAACATATTCCATTTTTTGAGAATAAACCTCAGACTGAAAGGACCCTATAGTCCAGGTGGAGCGTAAGATCAAAGTAGCCTTTGCGTCTGATCACTGGTTGATCACAGTTATTTGATAAAGCAGCATGTGCGGAGGTTCACTCGAGGGCAACGAGCAGACTCTCTCCGTCTGTTAGCATGTTTCCCATCACTCTGCGCTGCACTACGCTGCAGAACATCCATCTCCTGAATGCCACCCTGCCTCTGTCTGTCTGTCCGCCTCTGGCCTTTGTGTCGTGGCCAAGCGCCCTCCTCCTCCCCCCATCTCTGCCTTTGATTTTGGGAAAGAAAAAAGGATGAAAGTACGAGGGAGAAAAACAGACAGCTGACCTTAAACACTTCCAGCTCCTCCAGGATCAGATCTTCATGCAGGGATTGATTGCTTGGCAGCACAATCACCTTCTGTACTGTACCTTTGTCTGGGGGGCAGAGAGCAAACATTAAACAACTGTGTGAAACAGATACGGCAAACTCACACTCACAGTGAAACTAGAATACTTAAAAGTCTGTTTTCCTTTGCCCATGTTTGCTTTTGAATTAGGCATGATAGCCAGGGCCAGTTTTCATAGCAAAATCAACTGTGGCAGGGCTGGGAATGGAAGCTCTTAAGCCCATGCAACGGAGGACGAGGGCCACGGAAAGGGCGAAATGCATCATCAATACGGCTGTTTTTGTCCTGGGAGTCGGAGCAGCGGAGCAGGGAGAAGGAGTAAGAGCTCCTGAAAACGCCCGATAAGAGCGTCGCCCTCATCCTTGAGACAAAGCAGCGTTTCGGGGGGCTCAGATATGGTGAGACAGCGCTGGCTTCTCTTCAACAATCCAAGGCAGGAGAACCAGAACGGAGAGGCTGCCTGATAAACACAAGCAGCTGTGAGAGAGAGAAAGAGAGAGAGAGAGAATCCCAGAGCTGCTTGCTGAATGCAAACGTGCACAAGTGGACACGCACGCATAATTATGTGCACACACACACACTGTTTAACCAGCATGTTGTGAGCACAGAAACAAGAGATGTAATATATATTGTGCTCTCTGGAACATTTAATCTCATAATCAGTCGGAAACTTTCTGCCTGCGAGGTGAGATAACATATTTTGTGAGATAACACAGACCCGTTTTTGTCTTTTTTTTAGGTGGTATAGGGGTTGTTTAGGGGGAGATAGCAGGTCAACAGTAGATGTCACATAGAAGTGGTGTACGTCATCTGAAAGCTGGGAACCTGACGATTAATTTGAGATTCAGCTCAGCACTGTGTGTCAAGTTCTTCTAGTTCTAACTACTACAACTTAAGTTGTTGTTATTAACACAGTTGTTGTCGAGTATTGATAAAAATGATCAATAATCCCTCCAAAATACCACATTAAGACACCAAGACCTTGAAAAACATCATAGAAAAAGCGATGCTGTGATTTGGTTTAAAAAACCTTTGACCTTTTGACATTTCTGCAAGAATTGCATTTTTCGGTGATTGGATGGCGAGCACTTCTGTTGTGTAAACTGCTCAGAAACCCCTTATTGTCAATCTAGCTAGGAAAGCCATCCATCCTCTGAATGCTCTAGGTCTCTAGTTTGTGGCTGTAAAGTTTCATGAGGCTGTGATTATCCTAGAGGTCACCACAGGTCATTTTATACAGTGAGGTCAGGTTTAAAAAAATGGTCTCATTACAATGAAATGTCTACTATGGGGACTAACATCATCACACATGATTATAGTTGGGCTCATTGGATCCACAAGAGTCTCAGCTTTACAGTCATACACAATTTATGTAATTCAAAGACTGTTTATGGACCCCAGTATGCAGAAATATTCAAATACACTATTTTTAGAATAGGCGAAAATAACACATTTATACTGCATTCAAAAAACTGCATGTTTTTGCCCCAAACTGCATGTGATTATCATAAAGTGGGCATGTCTGTAAAGGGGAGACTCATGGGTACCCATAGAACCCGTTTTCATGTGCATAACTTGAGGTCAAAGGTCAAGGGACCCCTGTGAAAATGGCCATGCCAGTTTTTCCTCACCAAAATTTAGCCTAACTTTATTTAGCAGTATTTAGCCAAAACTCAAAACTGAACTTGCTACAGCCTCTGAAAGAGAGAAAAGTCGGTCAGGGGGTTAATAAAATTAAGCCATACGAGGTCAAAGTCCTCTCCTCAAGGACATTGTCTTATCGCCCTGTCTATGACCTTTTTGAGACATAATTAACGCTATAGTACATGCTGTATCATGCCGTCTCGTCTGTGTTTTGAAATCCACCAACAGTGTACTATCACCTCTGTTATCTGATTATCTGATTCTCAGCTGTGGCAACGGGACTCCACTCAACAATCATTTACTTATAAAACGCCTCACTGTCGACACATATGAGAGAGAGGGATTGTGTTACTGCTACTTTCCGTCATTTCACTGTAAACAGGGTTTTGCTTCTAACTACCTGGTTAAAGGATTGAGGTGACATAAACATGCTCATTAGAGCTACACTAATAAATCATCTTTGCTAATATTAGCTCCTGTGTTTGTTTGACCCGTCCATCCACCCCGACCTCCAGACATTTTGTTGTGGCCATAAGAAACAATCGATTCGTAAAGCTCACAGGCTTAAAAAAAGCCCCTCAAAGTTGGCTGTAATCTGCAGGACCCGTCTACATTCATACCTGTTCCCAGGAAGAGCACTTGGTAGTTGCCGTCGGCAGCCATCACCTGGTCCACCGCCACTGATGTGTACTTGTAGTCGGCGTTGGTCCGGACCACCAGAGGTCTCCTCCCCACTGGGTGGATGGGGTTGAACATGACCGGGTGGTTCCGTACGAAGGTCACCACGTCATCCGGGAACTCCTTCGTCGTGTGGATGTCAGGTGTGAAGGCTCCACCGGGACACTGGAGAAACAAAAGGAAGTGTGTCATTGTCGTCATTGACAAAATACATGTTATAGTTTATACATGTGCTTATTAAGATAATAGACGTTATGTTATATTTTATTTTAGAATTCAGCACTGAAATAACCAATGAATGAATGAATGAATGGTCTAGAAATGAACTCACGGTTCCGGGCCGTGGGTACGGGATGCGCCCCTGGAACGCCACCCACTGAAAGTTGGGCCCGTCTCTGTGAGCGAAGGGCCCGTTGAAGACGGTGAGGATGTCGGCCATGTTGTACACGCACACCGCCGAGCCTTTAAACACGGAGCTGGAGGAAATGAGATGCATACTTTCAATGAAACACAACGCACTCACAACATCGAGACCCACCCAGCTACAATATCTGATCTCTGTTTCTACGGATGTGCAGTCTGGGGTGGAACTAAGGCTGCTCTCCGGTGGAGACAGCTCACCTATTTCTCCCTCATTGATCTGATGGCAGAGTCATTTAAAACCACACACTGCTTCACACATAAAAGAGTCTTTGTTGAGATGGAAGCAGGAGCATATTGTGCAAAGTGGAGACGGAGGAAGAATCACAGTGTGGAGGAAGGAATAACACCGAGGTAAGAGACCTCAGGGACCTCACTGTTTGGCTTGGCTGTGTTCTTTAAGCAGGGATACTCTACTGTAACCTCTCTATGATCCTGAGCTAACGAGTGGATCGATCGGAGGGCCTGTGGCAGCGTCAGCATGGGTTAACCAGACAAACTCAATTAGAGATCAGAGCACGCGGTCGAGTGGTTTAGGACGCCGTGTAACTTCGATGTTTTGGATTTTGGTGGGGAGCCTTTGCTGCATTTAACATATTTCCTTTGTCTCTGAAGACCAGTGGTGGAATCTAACAAAGTACACTCACGTGCTGTACTTAAGTACAATTTTGACATACTTGTACTTTCTTGAGTATTTCCATTTTATGCTACTTTCTACTTCTACTCCACTACATTTACTTGACAGTAATAGTTACATTTTAAATGATCTGATTATATGATACGATGCGGTGCTATACTACTTAACTACCCAGGTAGTATAAAAAGTATCAAAAATTATAAAAAGCTCTTACGTGAATTTGTTAGTGATAAAAACAGAATATAATATTCTATGATAATAAAACACTGTGAAAGGAGCCATTCTGCATAATGACTACTTTTACTTTTCATACATTAATTACATTTTCCTGTTAAACTTTTGTACTTTTACTTAAGTAACATTTTGAATTCAAGACTTTTACTTGAAATGTAGTATTTATAGGCTATGGTATTTCTACTTTTACTTAAAAAATCGGAGTACTCCTTCCGCCACTGCTAAAGACATACAAGTCATACTACCAAATAAAGGTAAGAATAAATAGATAAAAAAAACAGAAACATAATGCACATTGGAGAGGTAAAAGATATTGTATTTGTCACTTTCTCTTCTGCTTTCTCTAGAACCGGCTGACCAAAAGTGAGTTTTAGTAATTTTTTAACACGGTATATATAAATATCATGAGTGAGTTGGGTTCTCAGATATAATTCAAAGAGAAATATGTGACCATATTCCTTCCTTTTTCTCTCTGAATCCTGACGAACAAGGCTCTTGTTTCTGGAAAATGCAGTAATGAAATTCTCTCTGCACTCACAAATCCTGCTGTGTACTCGTGCTCCGTCCAACAATACGTATCATGTAATACATATTCTGTATCAATGCGTACTATAAATATATCTCTTGCACTCGTTCAGCGAAATAATGCCGTGCTGCCTACGATCATCAAAACGAAGGCCATATGGTGAAGCCACCAAGACGCTGCAAACTGATAGTTCATCATCTGAATAAGCTGTTCTGCAACATGACACATGACGTCTCTATGTGACGGGCCCTTTGACAAGCACATCCCCTCCCGCTGATATCCAGTCAGTGATTAACATAACCGCCGAGGCCTGCAGGAATGTTACGGTTGGCCTCATCGCCCGGCGGCCTTACCTCGTGGATGTGAAGACTCCAAACACCAACAGGCCCTTGGGCTGATCGGTTTCCAGCAAAAACACGTTTTCTGAAAGGGAAAACACACATGTGTTATACCTTCGACAAATTCCCTACATCCCAGATCACCTCATCCTGCAGGTGAGGTCGCCAAAAAGGGATGAATGCATGAATTAATAACTGCACATGTTGACAGATTGATGCCTGATGAGCTAAATGGAAAAGCAGCTTTGAGGTGTTTGTAGTTTTCAGAGTGCCTCAGCTCAGGAAGGTCTGGAATAATATGCTCATAAATGAAGACAAGGTAACCAAAAACAACAGAACAATTGTTATGGAAGTTGATAACAGGCTCCAGCCCTAATCCAGACAAAACAAAGGAAGTTTCATGGATTGTTTATGGAGAAAGCAATCACTGGAAAACCATGGAACGAAAATAGGCGAGCTTTCGGGAATTAAAATGGTCTCGTATTTTCTAAGAGTTTGTTTTAAACTTGTTTCACGGACGATGAAAACAAAATGGGACACTGGAAGTCACGCAATAAATAAAAGAAATATATAACACGGTGTTCCTGTTACTTCATTTCACTCACCAAGTTCGTCAAAGTGAGTCTCGGTGCCGTCTTCCTCCAGGACTGAGCACACCATCCGGGCCTTGAGGAAGGTGGTCCATTTGTTCACCAGGCTCCGCTGTCCTCCGATGTCACTCTGCACACAAAAGCTGCACATAGCAACTCGAAACCACAAAACATGCACTGTTGATTAATTTTGGGCACGGGCAAAAGGCACTCACCGGACACACTCTGGCCACCATGGTGTGGATATTTTTAGTATTTCCACTGTTATCCGTCAGCCGCTCACGGAAGAAGAAATACAACTTGGCATCGTTGGGGTCCGTTCCGTCTGGGATCAGCTGGGCGTCTATGAAGATCGGCTCTGGATGAAAAACAAGAATACACAGAGACTTTAACAATCAATAAATAAAAGGGAAATTCACGCATTAACGCATTAAAAACCTAAGGAATCCATTGGTACCAACCATGTCATGCTAGCTTGTTGGGAAGGAGGTTAAATAACGCTCCAAACTTGTGTTAAATTTTGGCGAGGAAAAACTGTCATGGCCATTTTCAAAGGGGTCCCTTGACCTCTGACCTCCAGATATGTGAATGAAAATGGGTTCTATGGGTACCCACGAGTCTCCCCTTTACAGACATGCCCACTTTATGATAATCACATGCAGTTTGGGGCAAGTCATAGTCAAGTCAGCACACTGACACACTGACAGCTGTTGTTGCCTGTTGGGCTGCAGTTTGCCATGTTATGATTTCAGCATATTTTATGCTTAATGCAGTATCTGTGAGGATTTCTGGACAATATTTGTCATTGTTTTGTGTTGTTAATTGATTTACAATAATAAATATATACATACATTTACATAAAGCGGCATATTTGCCCACTCCCATGTTGATAAGAGTATTAAATACTTGACAGATCTCCTTTTAAGGTACATTTTCAACAGATAAAAAATTTGATTAATTTGCAATTAACTATTTTAATCGATCAACAGCCCTAATATATACACATTTAAAATCTTTAGAGAATATTTGTGCTCACCACTAAGCCACTTAGAGTTGTGCTGGTCTGTCCGCACAGCATTTCTCTTTGTCAGGCTCCTGAAGATGGCAGCATCCGTCCCCATGAAGTCAATGTACATGCCTGAGAACAGCTCCTGGTCTAAAGGAAGCACACAGCAAATCAAAAATATGCTCACATATTTTGTAGAGCCCCAAAAAAACAACAATCTACAGTGCTTCTAGAAACCAAGAAAATACTGAAACAGCCTCGGACATTTAAGATAATATGGATAAAATACACAGATATTTTATTCTATGACTGGGTTTACAGTCTGCATGTGTTCTGCTGCTAATAAGAGACTTTGTACTCCACAGCTCTTTATCATTCCTTTACTCCACTTCATCATCCATCCGTTCCAGACCATGTGTTTAGGAGGATGTGGGGCAAGTTATAGGGGAGGATTAGGGGTATGTGGCGCACATCCAAGCTGGCTTGGTAAGGAGCAAGTGATGACAGCACTGAGGCGGCCACAGAGAGTCTAAAACATGAGGACGGGGAGATGAAATGCAGATTTTATCGAGTGCAGACCAGGAGGCAACCTCCGGGTTTGAAAAGCAGAAGTGTCTTAAACCTGCGTTCTTTGTAACAGCCAGCAGGGGGCGACTCCTCTGGTTGCAAAAAGAAGTCTGATTGTATAGAAGTCTATGAGAAAATGAGCCTACTTCTCACTTGATTTATTACCTCAGTAAACATTGTAAACATGAGTTTATGGTCTCAATCGCTAGATTCAAGTCTTCTTCAATACAGCATGATGTTCATTTAGTAAATTATGGTCCCATTTAGAGTCAAATAGACCTTAAAGCAGGGGATGCTTTAGGGCGTGGCTACCTTATGATTGACAGGTCGCTACCACGGCGTTGTCTGTCTCAAAAAACGGCGACGGCCAAGAAGCCAACTCGAGGCTTTAAAACGGCAGTCGACAAAACAATGGGTGACGTCACGGTGACTACATCCACTTCTTATATACAGTCTGTGGCCCAGACACTGCCTCTGACTCTCTGAGGCATCACGGTTTTGACAGCCTTGCCTTTGACCTCGAATCCCACTTGGCAGAGCGCCTTCCCTCCTGCCCCTTTAGGTTATACCACCCTCCCCTCTGACTCCCTCTTGGTGCATCTCTGAAGGCGCTCACTAGCTGGCAAAGCTGCTGCTGACACGGCCATGCTCGGGTGTCTGAAAGCAGAGCTGAGGGTGCAATGTGTCGCCTTTAGCCGTGTCAACAGCAACCCAACACTCCTCGACCAATCAGGGATCAAAAGCAAAGAGAGGGAGCGGCCAGACCTGGTTGTAGCTTCTGGTGGTCGGTGTTTGAATTCTCCTCACTTTTTGTGCAAAGACATAATGATACTGACTGACATTTGACGGCTGGCTTTGCTAGGAGACACACTACTGAATGGGGTACACAGATACTACAAATTAAAGTACCAACATTGGAGGCCACAAACAAAGAGGGCTCTGTTACTGTAGAGAAAAACAAAAGGCAGTGAAGTCATGAAGGTGGAGGTAGGAGGCACCTACTGAGCATTACAGAGACGGTATTGACTTGAGGGTTGAAGGAGCACCTCCCTTTTCCAGATTCGCTCCTGGAGTCGATGTGAAACACTTGTTCCTGCGACAGAGAAAAGAGGAAGTCAGAGACTGTGGAGACAGATTTATATGATAAAGCTACTCCGTCCAGTGGCCTCTACATCAATAAAACTGCATGTATGAGCGTGCCGAACGTCCCACAAGGTAGCCCTGCTCACGTTTCCCTCCCTTTTGGTTTTAAGCACAGAAACGGTTCTGGTCTACCTCTACTGGCCCATGTGGGACAGTAAAAAGAAAATTGCATTTGGGAGGAATTTCCCTGCTAACGTGTTGGATAGCCATCTCTCCATCTCAGGTGGAAAGGCTGCCAAGTTTAAAACCTCCCTCCTTGTGGCGGAATGGACGGTCCAAATGCCTTTTACAGTAACCTGGGAGAAATATAGAGCTTCCTGTCTCGTCCTATTTAGGTCTGGTCCACGGTGGTGGTTCTGCTTCCTTGAACGGGGAAGCAAGTGACGTCAGCCGAGGAGAATTTTTCCAGGAAAATGTCTCCGTTCGCCAAGAGGTGGACTGACTCCATCGGTCATTAACCTCTACACTCCAAAAAGTATCCCTTTTAAAAAGCAATTTGATGTTGCAATGAACCATTAAAGCCCTCCATGTACTCAAAAATGCATTGTGTTTATTGCTGGTTCACTTGGATGTTTCTTTCAAGACGTGACAACTGTTTGTACTGATAAATGTTTCTGGGGGATTTGTGATCCAAGTGTAACTACTTTGGAGTGGAGGTATTGCACAATTTAAAAGATTTAAGGACTAAATAAAAGACTAATTGACTCAGATGGACATTTATTGCAGTGTGTATAATTCACTATGCATCTGCAGCCAAGTCGCCAGGAACAAAATGTTGGCATTGTATGTTTCGGCAAACGACGGACATGTTGAATGTTGACGAATTTACATTCGGTCAGAGCAAGTGATGTAGTATTATATCAAGCAACCGTTATAGGAAACGGGCAGCACGGAGCAGTCTGGGCTGTTTTTGGAGAATAGCGTACGGAGCTACAGTTGACTGTTTATCACCGGTCTATTCATCTGTCATCTGTCAATGGTTCTGGTCAATGGACAAAGACAAAGGGGCGAATTACAAGCCAAATACCAACTATGCAATCATCCGGACAAAGATAATCCAGCTAATGTTATGCTGACTGAATACTGACAAAACGTTGGCTAATACTGCATAAATAATCTACCATTTATCTTGCAAAATGAAACCCATAAGGTTAGCCTACCTTTGTGTCTGACTGTATACTGTATATACAACATTTCGGCTTTTAAATCTTATTCGTGTTTTGTGTTACCTTTTGAAACGTGCTGTAAACAGCCAGCGGATGGCAGTCTTACCCTTTATCCTCCAAAAACTTGCTGTCGGTGACATCACAATCCCATTGCCTATTGAAAGTTAAGTGGCATAACAACGAGTATAACAAAGTCCACTAAGTGCGGGAGTGAGCGGTGGTCGATGGGTCAAACAAACACAGGACGTTCACCCAGGAAACCGCTGTTTATATCTCGTGTGAGATACGCTTGTTACGTAACACCATTAAGTCCGCTAAGGACGGCTGATATTTATCTATGTTAGTTACGTTATTATTTCAACACAAACCAGGATCTTTTTTCTAACCTTAACCAAGTAGTTTTGTTGCCTAAACCCAACCAATCGTTTCACAACGTTAACCCTGTGGCATTGTGCCTTTCTGCAAGCGTGACATGAGGCTGATGTGAAACACATTTATGAAACATATTTTTGGTTCAGAAACGTCGTGGTTTGCATAAAACGTACAATGCCAACATTTTTTCTGGCGGCTGGGTTGGCATCTGAGGAGCACTGTCTTTTGCAGCCATCCCATCCAGTTTCAAAACAACATAATAGTCTGGGGCATGTTCTCGGGGCAAAGGTCCACACAGTGAGCTAGCCGTCAACTTCCCGCTTCAGCAGCTTGTTATACTTAACAGATCCGTTTTTCTTGAGACATGTTTGAGCTCAGAAGTTGCAAACGGAGCAGTTTGCCTTTCAAACAAAAAACCCCAAATGACAAAAGGCACCGCAGTGCGGGAAAGAGCCTGGTCGGGAGCTCGCTCGCTTCTGCTCTGCTTATTAGTGTTTGGCAGCAGTCGGCAGTCTGTGGCTAAATGCTGTTCAACTCAGTGAGCACTTTCCTCCTGGAGGGCTTCCCCACGCTCACTTCCAGAGCTGTGTGGCCGGAGATGAGAGCGCAGCGCCCAGAAATCAGCCCTCCATCCCTGACACTAGAGCTCCATTTTCTCCCTCTTATCCTCAGCATCGCCTCTCATGTGGTGACATGAAAACTTTGCTCTTATAAAGTTATGGAGTCTTTCTTATCATGTGGTGACACTGTTAAATTCCTCGTGGTACAGTAAAGGAATACGCTATTGTTTGAAACAATCGCTATCTGATGCCGGCATGGAATTAATTTCAGGCAAAGATAAACTTTGATGTGATTATAGCAATTTCATATGCGCTTCATACATTTCCAGTACTGGGTGACTCTCAATGATAGTAATGTTTTACTCCTTCTAGGAGAGTGTTGAATTTTCTATTTTTATTTCTTCTAAGTGTGTGTTGTATATCTTTAGTGTGCTGTTTTACATGATCATTTTTACCCGTGTAAAGTGTCTTTGAGTACTTTGAAAAGCGCAATATAAATATAATTCATTATTATTATTTCATATTATTGCCGCTATCAATCAAAAACATGTTCTATTTTGTTTTGAACCTCTAAATAATTATATAAAATCCGATTTATTACAAAAATAAATATTTCTCATCCACATCCCTTGAGGGATTTTTATGATTACTTAATCTCTCTCACAGAAAATGATTTTTGTTTACGTGCTCTGGGTGGCAGTATTCCCATTACTTTCATTTTATTGCCCTCAGGGGTGACATTAACATTCAACGCTATTTTTTAGGGAATAACAAAAAAGAAGAGAGTTATCAATTACTGTCCTAACTGCGTAATAAGCACATTAATTACACTAACTCAATTAAGTTAATGTAACTAGGTTTGTTTTTTTAAATAACCACATGGGGGAACCGCTGCGTGATCATTATTTTTAGCTTTTTAAAATGTTCCACCACCAAACCCCCTTCACATTATTTTAATTTGAAGTATAAATACTTACA
Source organism: Sebastes umbrosus (assembly GCF_015220745.1). NCBI lineage: Eukaryota > Metazoa > Chordata > Actinopteri > Perciformes > Sebastidae > Sebastes > Sebastes umbrosus. Next base: position 10,509,605 of record NC_051291.1, read on the forward strand.
GTTTAGGATTAAAGGTACCAGATGTTCTTATTTTTCACTTGTGAGGTCATGTTAGTGGTGGAGTATCATTCAGCAGCCTGCAGTGTATCCCAAAGTATGTTAATGGACAACTGGAGTGAATTATCTACCAAACACATGGATAGTTTAGGTCTCTAGCTCCTCAAAAGTCCCCAAAACATGGTTTATACCGTCAAGAGTTTTGTATATTTAGTGAAGTGAATCCGTCATTGTGTTCCCACCTCTGGTCTGCGGCCCCTGTTGATGTACACACAGACGGGACTGTACGCTCCGCTGCCACACATGAACAGATGAGTTCTGTTATAAGGTTGCACCACCCGGATGAAGTTCCCACAGCCGTGCTGCAAAACACAGATAAACAAAAAGATACACAAAAAAGAGTTCAGTAGGTCAGGAGCAACATTAACTAGAATTACCGCCTTGTGGTTGTATGCCTCGGCCAACCAGTCATGTTGCAGTTTACATCCATGTCTGTCCAAAATGTCATCACTTCATCATTATATCCTGTTAGACATTTTTGTGGAATTGTCATAATTAGAAAATTAATGATTGAGTTATGCAAAAAGCATGTTTTGTTAGGCTTTTGACCACCAAAATCTAATCAGTTCATCCTTGAGTCCAAATGGATGACGTAGTGTCCCTTTAAAGGTAAGCGAGCCAGTGGGGCACGCTCACATGCACGAACATGCACTAAATGCACACGCGGTATGTAAACTATGTAAATGTAAACAAAGCATGGAGAAACTCAGATTACAACACACACAGAGGGAGAGTGACTTCATTCTCTGCTCAGGTAGACATTACTCCTCTATTTCTTTACTTAGACAATAGTTGTTTGCTGCTATGTTAATGCTCTGGATATCAAATTGATCACCTTTTAATGTTATTTAACCTTAAATAAACCTTAAATAACAGTATGAATAGAAGTTGGCAACACTCCTCTAATCCATTACAGCCCTGTATAAAATAATTACTTTCATATTTCCTTCATCTCAGCTATGACACAACAGACATACCAGAGGATAAGGTCTATTTCCTGGTATACAGCCAAGGTGAATACCACATCCAGAACTTGTTTATCTCTGCTCAAGTATCCTGTTCCATATGAGGGAACTTATCTCACTTCTTATGACGGCTATACAATCGACCAATCCCACAGCTCACTGGTCTGGTATTAAGGCCAGTGGAAAAAGAGTGTCAGTGGTATATGTGATATATCTAGGTAAGGCCAATTACCATTCTCCCTCCATCTCTGCTTTCACTTCCCCAAACCCAAACGGCAGCAGCGGGAGTGCTGGACTTTGTGGCTAATTAAGTCTGAGCTTGCAGAAGACGAGCGGAGAAAGGAAGAGAGAAGAAGAAAGAAGTGGGGAGGAGAGGAAGACGTATCCAGGGAGCCGTCAGGAACTTGGCCGCGGCTGCAGGAATGGCAGCTGCTGCAGCTCACGGCCGGTGCACGGCTCCACCGGGAGCTATCGACGCAAAAACAACTTTTCACCGTCACACGCCCATCTCTGTTATTTATGCTCCACCTCTTTATCTCTATCCGTCTGTCTGTCTTACTTTCTCCTCACTTTTATCACCCATTCATCCCATCACACCCTCCTCCTTCAATGTATATACAGTATATGTATCATCCTGTTTTATTTTCCTCTTGCCTATTCACACGCACACAGCCTTCGTGACTGTGCCAGATAAACAGCATCCAGCCTCAAATTCAAGAGCGGATCACATTGCGTTTAAAGTGGACACTTTCGAGCTAGCAGCTAACAGACTTGACTTATCAAGCCCTAGGGTGCTGGAAGGTGTGGTTCGACAGACATACCCAAAATAAATCAGGAATTGCTCCACAACTACCAGGTCTATATGCATGATCTTGGTCTCTATGGATAGGTAAGACCTCAGATAATTCATCCCCAGTGTCAGTGACATTGTGACTGTTACTATGCCGGAGTAAATTGTGATGAACAAAAGGAAAAAATTACATTTTTATCCTCGCCTAAGATGTTTTCTAGATTAGACAGTGGAAAACACCATTATAGCAATGATGCAATGCACAGTCATGTCACTGAATTCATTCAACAACTCCTTGACTACAACTGTGCCAAAGCAGATATAAATAACACAAAGCACATAGATTGTACAAAGGTTTTAGTAAAGATAGAACCAGGCGGACTCTCCATTTGGCCACTTGGACACCCAAAGTGTGCCAAATGGGGTTTCCACTTCCTGAAAGGGAATCCGGCTATAAAATACTACTGATATCCACTACAGGAGGCTATGTGCACACAATGGAGCCTTTGGCCATGACATTTACCCTGTGCATCATCACATTCTACCATTGTGCACGGTATAAAATCAATAAAAAACAACTAAATTGTATAATTTTGACTCCAAATGGAGTTGTTTTATTATAATAATAAAATATGATCAAGTAAAACTTAGATAATAACAAATAAGATCAATAACAATGTAAATAAGAAAACAAAAAAGAATCCAAATTCAAGTATGTACATTCAATATATAAATGGTCAAAAATATTATAAATGTATGCTGTATGATTTTGTAACTAAAATATTGAAATCATTGCCAAACAAACATTGTTTGCACAAAATACCCTTAGAGTGTTGTTTTAGTAACGTTGAGGCCTCGTCTTTTAGAAACAATTTGGAAAAAAGACCATCACAGCATTTTATGAAGTTTTTAAAAGCTGTGTTTCAACACTCAGCTCAGCCGAACCCGGTACCGGGTTAATAAACCTGGTTGGTCTTTACAGTATGTCTCCTTCTGTGGCACCCTCCGGTGCAAACAATGTGCGGTCGTTCTCTGGACTGGAGCCCCTCGTGACCGCAGATTCTATCGGCGAAAAGAGGAACTTAATATATACAGATGTGCAGGGTAACCATAACAGAGAGACGGGGGGTGCTCTGATTCAAGAAAGAGAAAGAAGAGCAGCATTATGGGAGAGAGAAAATGAAATATACTGCGGTAGAGAAGAAAACCGAGAGCTGGAAAAAATGACCAAGAAGAGTGGAAAAAATAGTAAGACCGAAAAAAGAAAGTTTTAGAAGAGAAACTGGCAGAGTTGTGAGTGAAAAAAGGGATGACAGAAGGGAGATGGGGCCGCTCGGTGGCTCCACACAAAGATGGCTCACCCAAATATTTGTGGGAGCCTGTCGGCGGCAGGCTGTGACTCAGAGCAACACAAATCACTCAGTGACTGGAAACAGCTTCTTCTCTATTTCTGCTACAGCATGTTCTACAAAAACCTGGCTCCGTTACCCCAGCTGCTGCAGGATGTAGGACAAACGGGCAGCGCTGGTCGTAGCGTGATCAAAGAACGTATATTGCCAAGAAGTGAAAGTCAATTACACGTTCAGGCTTTCAATTTATGTAAAAAGTTGCTCCGGAGGTTTCTTCTTTAAAAACTTCTCTGCACTGCAGCGTCTACAGACAACATGTACAACCAGAACAACCCAATTAGAGGAGAACAAAGGCGGAGGAGGAATCAGTCTTCTGAGTCCTGCTGTACGCCTTCATTAAACCGTGTTGCAGCTAACAAGTGCGTCTCAGAATCAGGCCGGGCGTCAATGAGCTGCGTCCCATTTGCGAGCTTTGATTCTGGTTTATTTTTCTACGGCGCTCCGTGGCCCTCGTTTCCTCCCACGCCTCACTCTCATTGCTGACAAACTGCGCCGATGCCAGGAGGACTGCGGGTCTCCAGTCGGCGACCCTGTAGACATCTGCTGCTGCACATGTGGTTGGACATGACACAAGCTCACAGATGGGAGAGGGAAATCCCGGGAGGCGGTGTGCACTGTTTCGCAGTAGACCCACTACGAGGAGCTGATCCGGGAACAGCTGACAAGACCTTTAGTCTACATATCGAGCCAAATGGCAGAAAATTCAGTATCAGCTACTATTTACAGTATGGGGTTCTGTGAATGCGGCATCGCTAGTGCAGCTAGATATCCCAGTCCTCTGTTAGAAGGTGCAGGCGCAAACTGGCATGGCCATTTTCAAAGGGGTCCCTTGACCTCTGACTTCAAGATATGTGAATGAAAATGGGTTCTATTGGTACCCACGAGCCTCCCCTTTACAGACATGCCCATTTTATGATAATCACATGCAGTTTGGGGCAGAAAACATGCAGTTTTTTGCATGCAATATAAATGTTATTTTCGCCTATTCTAAAAATGACGTGTTTGAATATTTCTGCATACTGGGCTCCCCAAACAGTCTCAGTTGAACTTTCAGTTTCAGACATAACACATTAAACAACACAAGCAAGATGATCTGTTACACATGTGAGGTGTGGTCATATTGTAAAAAAAACATAAGAGGGAGGCTCAAATCTGCAGGAGAAGGTGCGTTTATGAAAGATGAAACATAAGTTATCCATTACACTTTTGAAGCCCGAACTTTTGTTAAGATATTTACTGTTGGCAGAGTAACTATTATCAGCTTCATGAGCTGATCTACTCAACCGGGCACAGTTGTTTCAGTTTAGTTTTAGATTTCCTTAAAGAATGTAGTTTTTATTCAGTTTTTTCACTAAGAATATTTTTCACTGCTTATTTTTGTTTTAGTTTCTGTTTTAGTTTACTATAATAACCCTGATCTGAATCTCTATGTTTTTATTTCTAGTGCAGTGCCCGTGCCCCAGGGCGTGACCATTTGGAGCGCATGCCCGTTCAGAGCTGCTACTGCTGCTTGCAACGTTGTCGAGACATCGCTTGTTGACTCCAGGGAAGTAAAGAAGAGATTAGTTGTGGCGTATATCCAGCATCAAAAGTGAACGGCGCGCTGCAGACGACATGCTCGACTTAGTCTACTAGTTTATGAACTTGTCCAATTTGTACCAAATTTGACACAACGCTACCTTGGGTCCTCAGCAATACACCTGGCGAGTGTGAAGTAGATCGGATGAATGGTTCTCGAGATATGCGAAGGACACACAGACAGACAGAATCCTTGCTTTAAAGCTTTAGTTCTATGAGTTAATATTTGTTGGTTGACCTGTAAAAGGCCCCAAGAAATAAAACAAATGAGGGTTTGAAAAGTTGAGGCTTCTTACTGTTGGATCCTTTCCTGCCATTTGGCATTCGTCTATCTTGCTTGGAGACGCCGGCCAAAACACCTGATGAGAAAAACAGCACAGTGTTTAAATTAGTGACAAGTAGAGAAGTCAGTAACAGACTGAGAGAGACATGAACATGCCCACGCTGAGGTTTGATCGTATCATGTTTACACAGACAGAAATCACAGAGAAAAATTTGTGGAAAACGAACAAAACAAATGTTGTAAAAGTTTTTCCGATAGAAGTTTCTGCGTCAGCGATTACAGCCGGCTACCGTCTGTGCAAAATGAGTGAGCTTTCAAACCCGGGAGAGGTGCTTGAAGGTCTCTCGCGATGAATATATCAAGCAATTTACTCCGAAAAAAATGGATGCGGTGCAGCACTCCCTGGGGGACCCTAAATGCGTTCCCATCTGTTTATGCACTTCATGCCTGTCAATTACACTGAAGATAACTCCTTCACTGCATACAGAATCAGTTATCAGAGAGCTCCAGCGTGTTTATGGCTCTTTTGAATAACCCTAAAATGGTTCTGATCGCGGCAAATGTACGGCAATTTGCATATCATTGCACAGATTAGAATGATAGTGCAGCAGTTTTTATAATGTGCACTGACATAATGTTAAATTTAACAAACATTTTATATTCTCCTTTGTCGTGGCGAGAGGAAAAAAGAGATGCTATGCTCTAATAATAAGCATCTGCTGACCTTCAGTGTGCCATGGGTGATGTTGTTAATGTCCATGGAGAGGACATGGTCTTTGCTGCCCACATACATCCTGTCCTGGTCCTCGTCCATCTGCAGGATCCTGTAGTCCATGGCCTTGTCTGATATACTGTAGTGTTCAAAGGACTGGGAGTCCTGCAGGTCTGAGAGACACACAGAGGAAAAAAAAGGCTTAGCAAAACATACAAATAAGCTTGTTTCCACTCTGAGATGAGAGAAGTTTTATCCTACCTAAATTAAACTCAAGAGAAAAAGCTACACACAGGCTCACATTAATCTCTCTCTGATCAAAACAAGACCTCCAAATTAGGTCTCTGAGCACGAGCCCACGGGTTTTAAAGAGAGATCTCAAAAGAAAACTCAATAAGGCTGGAACTTTTAGGATTTGGATGCCGCTCTTTAAACACATGTCAGTTCTCACACAGTATAGGCTCTCTGTTGCAATTTCATATTGAGGGTGACTGAAGTTGGTATCAAACTAGAGCTTTGATTCTCTTGATTCGCTGTAATTTCTCAAAACTCCCTTGGGCTTGACTCGGGCCAGGTTCGCGCCAAATTACCAGTGTTTTTTAAATACAGACCTGGTAGTCTGTGTAATATCATGACTGCTGCTGTGGTTCAGGCTCGGCTCGGACATGGACAGAAACTATGCAGGTTCATGTAGGGTCGGTCAGGTCTGATCATAGCTCTTTATCAAACCTCAACATTTTAGGTAACGAAACAAAAGTTTGCTTTAGTCAGACTTGTAGTCTTACTTAGTAGTTTCCTTCTTCTTTCCCCAGTGTGTTGCTTATTTCTTTCCAAGTATTTAATGTCATATGACTGTCCCTGTGGTCTCTCAATGAGCAGTTGTAGGGATGTCTGTACAGGCGAACCTGCTCGGCCAGTCTTCCCTTGAAGATGTTGAAATGAAAAGTACATAGTTGACGCGTGGTTAGAAAAATTCAGAGGTGCACGACAGAGACGAGAGCCGTGATGACGTCATTTTCACTACGGCGACCATAAACCAAGCTTTAATTGGCCTTAATAGACGTTGAATCGGCTCTGTGACTAACTTCACTGCCGGCTTAGCGGCGGTGCAACACACTTTACGGCCCCTCTGACATGTGTTGTCACCATAATAACTATCGGCAATTTCTTTTGTTCTTGTCAAACGAACACGGCAAACAGTTCAATGTCTGTTCTACTCCTATTCTATTTCTATGGTCGCCACAGACACCCAGTTTGTAATACGGCAAATGCAAAGGCTTTTATCGGTGGGCCATATGCTTAATCACCATTGTGTTTTCCCGATAGTGACTTAACAGACATTTATTTGAATTAAAATTAATACTTTGACTTTCAGTCAGTCAATTAAAGAGAAGCTGTGACTACAGAGTACTTGTTCAGGGGAGATACAGTATGAAAAACTTCTACTCATTAAAAGCGCATGTTGTTCACACACACAAAGTAAACATGCTCAGACAGTTATTTTCAGCCTATTTGCTCCAGAGATAGAAAACTCTCAACCATACCATCAAAGGCCCTCACTGTCGAAGCCAAACTCATGCATATTTATCACTTTTTCAATCTGCGCTGAGAGCAGGGGGCGTGGGGGGGAGGCAATGTAGATCTACACCCTCCATTTCCTCCCCTCCATTGACCCTCTCTCAGCTCTCTTTGTATCCCCCCCACCCCTCTAATCAACAAACAGGTTGCCTGCATGTGCTTTGCTTCTATGCCTTGGGCTAAAGTCACATTTTCATTATTGTGTGACATACGCTTTTGAGGCCGGGTCCTTTTATCTCGGAGGAAAGTGGCTTTTTTCTCCGTGGCACCCCTCGCTCTGATCACAGGCTGTTGTTTGGGGCGTTCGCCTCCTAAAGACTGGAGTGTTTAACTTGAAATAAAGACGAGTTAACCACTTCAGCCGCAGGAGAGTTTCCCACGATTCTTCACTCTCTACATCCTCCGTGTTTACCTACGTTGCCTTATAGGTCTTGAAGTAGGAGCACGGTATTTTTGAACACTGTATCATCCAAACGAGAGCATCATGTGGCGCCTAATGAAGAACATAATACGACTCTACCTGACTTGCCAGGAACAAAATTAAAGGTGGACGCCTCCTGTAAAGCAGATGTGTGTTTAATAAAGAGAAACGTCTATAAAGAGAGATCGTATCAGCCTCATACTTCAAAGCTGAAGAGATAGCATCACAGAGAGACAATATTTTCATAATGTTGAAAAGACTCTCTGCCAGAGTGTGAGCCACCAAGGGTGAAAGACTCACTAATTAAAAACATACAGGGCTACGAATTCTGCAAAAAAAAATCATATTTCTTCCCAAAATAAGTTCTTGGAGGGGATTCAGGAAAACCTTTTAGACCACAATACTGTACCTCGTTCTTACACATGGGGGTAAATCTTAATTTAAACACTCTTCTTGCTGATTTTTCTGGAGCTTAAAGATGGCAGCTATCATTAAACATACAGCTGTTTATAATGGATGGTCTGAGCAGGAGTTTTACAATCGTACATTACAGCAGAGTGGTTGAGTTACCTCAGTGGGTAGAAGCCAAAAAAAACACAGCTTTTTACAATATGTGAGATTGGGGTGAGGAAAAAGGCAAAGGGTGAAACAAAAGGTATCTGTTACGAAGCTTTCTACTAACTACAAAATGCAAAGCAGCTAAGTTTTCCAGCTATAGTTAGTTAAGGCAGAACTTAGTTGCTATAGACGATTTCACAGTTGTAAACTTTCCAAATGTGTCCCAGTTTATGTCCCGCTGCAGTGTATGTGAATGACATCAGCTGACAGGAAGTAAACATGGACCAAAGCTGTTGCCTATCAATGCAATTCCGTTGAAAAGGTCAATAGGAGTAGCCGTTTTAAAAGCCATTTCTCACCAGTGAGGTGCAACAATGCGGTGCGGGAAAATCCGCATACAAATTTTTCCGCATGACAACTATACACACGAATTTATCCGCGTTGTCGTGTTCCATTTTCGTCAATGAGGCCCTCCTAAATAGTGCCTGTGTTCACGCCACACAACAAAAAACGTATCCAGACAGAATTTCTAAGAGGCTGACGTTAACGACACAATACATAAACTAACGGACCCCAAATGTGATGCTAATGCTTGCTGTTGTGGCTAGCCCTGTTCCGTGACCAACATATAACAATAACAAGTGCATATCAACTACATTACCGTCTTCATCGTATCCCAGCTGCGGGACGATCACAAGCCATATATTGTCCTTTATTTGGTTGTTGAGGTAGCTGTGTTTGTTGTACATTACTGGGTGGTGAGAAGGAGACGGCCCATTGATATTTCAGAACACGAATAGTCCGAAAAATGTCCCATTGGACAGAAAAAAAAGCCCTCGGTCCCCGAAAATAAACGGCCATTGTTTCAAGGCCCCAAAAATACACACTCTCCGTGCAACAAATAGAAGCACATGGCTAATTATCATGCAAAATGACGGCGATCAGTTGGACGAAAGTATTTTATTGGTCAAACATATATTTCTACTGGCAAGTCCGAGGAAACCGAGGTCCGTCCGAATATATTTTTAAAATTAAATATGAAAACAATAAATGGAAAATAATCAAATTAACTCTTTAAATGTTACAAATTTGTGGTATTTAACTGTGGTTACTGTGGTGTACTAATACTACTAATAGGTAAGTTAACTGATGCTATAGGGATTTAAATTTACACATTTTGAACTTAGGAATGAAGTTTATTTACTCTATTTTTAAGGCCACATTTTCCTTTTGTTTAATTCGTTCTCTGTAAAATGGAAGTTCTCTGACTCAACATCCCTCCACTGTTAATTGACTTTGACATTATGGTGCGTGTCTCTGTAGCTCTACTTCTGACAGCATCCCTCCAGAACATTCCACAAGGGGGAACAAATTGTTCTGAGGGGTGTGGTGCGCGTTTAATATTATGGTGAACTTTGCATTGTTTTCTCAGCGGGGGGAAATAGGAGACTTTCATTTTTTGCGTGAGGGTGGAAGGCCAGTTAAGCCCGGTGTTGTGATGGGATGCAGCAGGGGTGTGTCACATGGATCCACTGAGAGACAAACCGAAACCCTCTGGAGACCACATACCGTTGGATCCAGTAACTTCCTCGGTGCTCTGCTTTCAATCTCATACAAACAGATGAGTCATGCCAGCACTGCTGCAGCGCTGTAGACCAACATCAAAAGTTCACTTTGCCAGATGGTGCACCTGCTCCATCAGTGAGAGGGGGGCTGAACAATTGTCAAGGTTTTTTCAGTCATGCAATATATACACTGGAACCATGTGTTTACAGAACCAATGCCAGCTCATAACCTTCGTATGAGGTCTTTGTAGACTGAAACTGCTACTAGTGTTCGGTCCAAATTCATTCCACCAGTGGCATCTTATCAAGTTTTTTGGCACTACAACCTCAAAGTTTCCTCATTTTCATAATTAGATGGCAGGAATGATGACAGACAACTGTCAAATTAAAATAGTTAATCGCAAATTACTAATCAAAATGTACCTTAAAGGGAGATTTGTCAAGTATTTAATACTCTTATCAACATGGGAGTGGGCAAATATGCTGCTTTATGCAAATGTATGTATATATTTATTACTGCAAATCAATTAACAACACAAAACAATGACAAATATTGTCCAGAAACCCTCACAGGTACTGCATTTAGCATAAAAATGATGCTCAAATCATGACATGGCAAACGCCAAAAATTTAGCGGAAATTTGGAGCGTTATTTAACCTCTTTCACGACCAGCTAGTATGACATGGTTGGTACCAATGGATTCTTTAGGTTTTGTAGTTTCATACGATACTAGTATCTTCATTCTAGCTTTAAAACTGAGCCCGCTACAACCTAAAAATCTCAAGTTGCGTTAAAATGTTGAAGAAATTAGTGGAGTCAAAACAAATTTGCGTTGACACGTTATTATCACATTAACTTTGACAAAGTTGGAGTACAATTGTTTTTTTCGTGTCTGTGATGAAGAAACCCTCTGGACCACATGTGGTTTGTTAGTCTTGAGTTCATGTGCATTCCTCACTGTTGAGATCACACAACTTCCCGAGAGGGAAGGGTGTCTAAAGTGTTTGTGGACGTCATTACTCACTCAGGCGAGCAGCACGTTAAGGACAGCGCTTTTTTTGGTTAATGGAAGAATTTTGCAGATGCTGAAGGGCTAAACAATAGATAATAGAATAATAGACCTGTCCTGCTTTGTTAAAAGAAAAAGGGATCGCACACTTTATGGTAGGATTTGGAAAAGCTGAGGTAATGTGATTGATGAAATGTCTTATTCTGTGTTGTTTTGTCTTTCTGTCCTCATTGCAGGTGGAGAAAGAGACAAACTGAAAAGACAGAGAGGAAGCAGGCATTGACAGTTGGTGGGTTTTCTATTATGTATGTGGGCAGGTGGGCCTTACGCCTCCCTGCGGACCTCACAGCAGTCCCCAGTGTCCTGCCTTTGACTTTGAGCTTTGACCCATAGTGCCCCAGTGGTCGGATGGCAGACCAATGGTGATACAATCCACCCTAATCCATGCGACGGCCGGTGGGGTTAGAGGGAAAGGGCAAGGTGGCGTCTGGAGAGCCGAGACTCTCTCTTTGAAGTGTTTTTTTTGTGTGAAGTGGTCAAGCGGAAGCAGCACAAAAGCCTTTTGTTGGGCAGAATGGTGCTCATTCAATATTAAACAGCAGGTTGCTTTCTTTGCTGCAGAGGAGATCCTATCGGCCGAAACTTTCATCCTCACATGTTGGAGGATGGGCTGTAGGGCTGCAACTAACAATGATTTTCATTGTTGATTAATCCGTTGATTATTTTCTCGATTAGTTGTTTGGTCTATAAAATGACAGAAAATGGTGAAAAATGTCGATCAGTGTTTCCCAAATCCCTCGGGAAACACCGATCGACATTTTCACCATTTTTTGATATTTTATAGACCAAGCAGCTAATTAATCAAGAAAATAATTGACAGATTAATTGACAAAGAAAATACTTGTTAGTTGCAGCCCTACAATGGTCATTTGAAGGGTGGCCCGATGAATTCACATTCATCTTTAAACATGTACGCCATGTCAAATTGATCCCCGACTGACATAATGTTTGGAGTTTCAAAATGAAATGCAGCCCTTTGGTTCATGACAGCTGACCGCACTTTTTGTTTGTGCTGTCACTTCAGCTTTGAAGCAAAGATATCTGAAGAAACTACAAGCTGTGATCGTTGTGGCGGGTAATTCAGCCCACTGTAAACCGTCGGAGAATTGATTGTTCATGGGCACAGGCTGCAGAGTAATAACCCAAAGAGGCAACAAGCCACAGAGACTCACAGAGTAAAAAACAAACATGCTCTTTAATGTGTTCGTGGTGAAAAGCCAAGTAGAAATAGAAAGAAAAAATGTGGGCAAAAGAAAGGAACCTGTTTTTGTGCCCCTGTTTGTATGGCAGCAATTAAAGTGTGCAGTACTCACTTTTTTTTTTTTCCCTGTTGTGATTATATAGCCAAGAGAGGAAAGGCAACAACCACAAGGAAGCTTCCCTCAGGTTTTCAACCCATAAGACATTCTGACAGACTTGGTTTTTTTGATCACGCGAATAATTTTGGAGGCCGAGTTTAACAGCAGTAAACAACGCTTCCATGGTTCTGGTTTGGCATGTCCGTACAAGGAGCGGTTTGTTATAATGCAGCGTCGTAAAAATTAGAGATTCACTGTCTCTGGAAAGAATGTGGGATCTTTATGAGAGAGGCGACTGTAGTTTTGGACCGCCCGGGATTGAGGTTTCGGTAGACGGTGCCAACCGACCGAGCTGGTGTCACTACAACATCCTCTCTTCCAATTTGATGGGAGATAACAAGAGGTGGAAGAACGCGAAAGGAAACTGTGGTTAATTTAGTAGGGGAATGTGGTTAAGACTGAAAAACACAGCTGTGGATTGTAAGATTCACCTCATGAAATCCATCAACAGACGTTTCTGTCCACATAAAAAGGTGATAAATCAGCATGGGGCGACAATTTGGTGACTTCAGGACATCTCTGACTACAAACATGCTGAAAATCAAACATTTTTATTGTATTAATTTAGATATTTTCCAAAGTAAAAGTGCCTAGAAGTGTATGATTATACTTTTTCTCATGGTCTTGTGTTAAAAAAGTTAACAAAATTTGCAATAAATCGAAATATCGAACCGCAATACTTAAAAATCACAACACATATCGAATCGGCAGCCAAGTATCGTGGTAGTATCGAATTGGGAAATAGGTGTATCGTCCCAGCCCTACTGTTTAGCTTAGCCCTTGTGAAGCAGGGATGAGCAGCTCTAAACAAATGGACTGCAGGAGTGTTGGGGTTTCCGATTAACACCAGTGTCTGAACGCAAGCCAAAAGGTCCCTGCACCTAATTAACACTTCAGGGTTGGACGGTGGATGAACCTCGGTGTCTCCCCGTTGCAAATGCAAGCCCTCATCAATTGGCTTTGTACCTGAATAGGCCAGCATGAATAAATTAACTCCATGCTAATGAGGCTTGTTTCCATTCAGTCCGAGGAGAATCTGCTCTGTGGTTGCCATGGGCAGCCGATGGGAGGACCCCAATCGCCCCGTCTTGATAAATATTGAAGCAGAGGCTTATACCGCCCCCTCGCAATTCATCTCCCCTCTCAAAGATGGAGTGAGTTTCATGGCGGAGGCCTGACTTCAAACCTGGTGCCAAATGCCATTGCTCTTTGTCCCGGATGATGCTAAGAGCTCTTCTGGTTCAGTTCTGGATGGCTGCACTTACCTAAAACAGTGCTGGCCCTCTCGCGCATACTGCACCAGTAAAAGACGTTATCCTGGCAACTGGCAGGCCCCTCTAGAGATAAGTAATGGCTGCTGCCTTAACAAGACAACCATCCATTCTCCTTGGGGACCAGCCTGATGGTATACAGTAATGACTGGTGGCGTATACATACTGTATGGCAGAGGGGAAGTTAAGGTGTCGTCGCAGTGCGTGGAGACCACCCAGGGCGCCTGGCTGACAGAGTCGTCCGATTGTCTGTCCAACACGCATACTCCACATTCTCAGCGCTTGAAATGTGAACAGCATGCACAAGCTTACTGTCCTTGTCGTGGACAGAAGCCAGCGTCGGCTTTATATCTATTACGTCTCATTAATTTTCCAATTGTTGTCTGTCGCCAATTATCTATATCCAGACGTTTAGTAATGGGAATCATATGGCAGGACAGAATGCCTGAGCTCTTATGTATTCCCTCACATTGGCTTCCCAAAGCAGACGTCTAAATATGACATGAGTGTACTTTCTCCCCTTGGCTAAGTGTGTGTGTGTGTTTGTGCGGCGTGATGTTATCCAGCACCGATGTCAACTGCCGGTTTCGTTGCACGCCTGACCCGGCTGAGGCGTTGGCTAATGTTCCCTGTAGGAGCCGAAACTTGAGCTGACAAGCTGTCCATCACGCTGCGCCGCCAAGCCAGCTAGTTTGCGTCCCCGATGCTCCAATTAGCACCTGGCCTCCCCTTCACATGTCACCGTTGACTGCTTCTTCGCACACAACCCGACCCGTACCACCGTCTCTTAGTCGTGACCTTTCACCTGCCCACACTAGGAGCCTGTAGTTGCTGCTCATCTCCAGCAGACAGTAAATCTCTGGGATTTTACAGTCAGGGAGGCTCTCGGAGCGAGGGGAGGCTTGCAGGAGATACGGGTCAGAGGATTCTCAGAGTTGATGTGTTTACTGGTCATGGAGGACGGCCAAAGGAAAAAGGGAAAAGAGCTCAACCGGGCGGGACTCCGCTTTGCCATCTTCAAGGTTAAAAAAGCGGTATTTCCTCAGTGACATGATGTCACTGAGGTCGAGGGGCTGCTTCTGAGGTGTTGAGTGAAGGTTGCTGCGAGGGCAACAATGACAAATGCACCTGTTAAAGCTTTTTTAAGTTGGCTGTAGATCCAGATGCTTAAAGAAGAAATCCGTTCAAGTCGTAAAATATTGTAATAATGGAAAAGGAATCCGTCTAAAGTCAGAGATTTTTTGTTTTTTACCTCTAAAGCTCAGCCGATGGAAAAGCTCCAATATGAAAGCGGTTATTTAACAATTACATAACCTAAGCTTACAAAATACACTACACAACAAAAAGGAAAGACTTGCATAAATAGTTTCATAAAGAATAGGTAATTGCTTTGCGATGATGCCAATCTAAGACTCAAGGATGTTCCAGTTTGACCTTGGCTACCCTTGACGGGACGCTGTCTTTGTTCGTATTGATGGCCATTGATTACCTTTCAACACGTTTCAGGAGGAGGAATAATAAAACATTCAACAGGGCTAGCAAGGTCAGACGCAGGAATGGCTAAACAGAGAAAAGACGGGCTGACAGAGGAGCTGTCAAACATCTCTTCTCGCTGTCAGCCCCGAGGCGTTGCAAGCTGGAGCTCACCGCACTCCCTGCAGAAAAACGTCCATGCTGCAACTCAGGCAATTAGATGGACATCTCAGGACATGAGTCAGGGGGAGATGCATACAGACACAAAGAAAGAGCTCTCTTCATGCCATGTATGCACCAGTATTCAGGCTCGGAGAACACACACACACACATGTACCGCTAACCTATAGCTATTTGTAGCATGTCTCTGTGTGCCCTTTGCCGACAGATTTGACAGGCCTATGCTTTGCCCTGCCAGGAATTCCCTATAATCAGAGAGCATCACTGATTTTAACTTCACAGGCTTTATTATGTTCACCACAGGGAAGTGGAGATGCTAATGTGCAGGTCTAATGTAAAACAGAGACAGGAAGCTGTCCCACGTTAGCAAAGAATTAACCTTTAGGCAAAGACGTAGACATCCTGGCGTGCTTCTGGCTACGCGTCAGCATTGATCTTTGACATTTTTGACCTCAAAGGACGACACATGCCGTTAACCCTCCCAAGTCTGGAGTCTGCGTCGCTGGATGATCACGATGTTCATATAACTGGCTGTTTAAAGACAAAAGTGAGATGATTTATCGTAAGCAATTAAAGGCATAGTTTGGATTATTTGAAGTGGGGTTGTATGAGGTATCCATAGTCAGTGTATTACCTACAGTAGATGAAGGTCGAAATTAAGGAAATCCAGGGAACAATGAAAATATCACCTGGGACACAAAGATACAGTGTCTGGGACGGTAGAGAAACTTATCATTACAAATGAAATTATATTATGCGTCATGGTTGTTTTTACCAACTTTAGAGAGTGAAGCCACGCTCATATTTAACAGACTTTACAAACAGCTTCACAATTTAGAAAAAAAATGGAAAGATTATTGATACTATTTTAAAGTTTCTGTGAAATATGTTAGTGTATGTAAATTTCCATCGCTGTATACCAATCACAAACAGGTTTGCATTTTTGCACTGCAGTTTGCAGTGATGCATTTATCTATAAAACAGTTAGAAATAAACGAGAAACAGTAAATCAACCTATGACTAAAAGAATAATGAAAACTGATTGTAGCCAAACACCTAGGGTGATTTAAATGTTTTATTCAGATATAAGTGCAGGAAACAACTAGCAGAACTTCCATGGTGGATCAGAGTGAGTCAATGAAGTGATGTGAGTTAACTCACATAGTTCTGGGACAGTTGAAAGTAAAATTATGGACAATTGCGGGACAGACAGGGACAACGAAGTTCATTTCGAGCCCTGAAGTAGATGGCGGTCGGCACATCCCCAGTGTGGAGAAACAGAAAGTATTTTCACCGCTTTATCTTGCCGTCAGACAGCCCTTTCCTTCTCAGAACTGAAAGCGAAACTTATCTATGCTCTCTCCAAAGCCACCAGACTCCTTTTACAAAAACAGCATAGATACGTTTCACTTTCAGTTCAGTTCGCTGTCAGAAAATATTCTAAATATTGCATACACCGCCGTCTACTGTCGGTAATACACTGACTATGAATAAGTACCTCATACAACCACACTTCAAATAATCCAAACTATCCCTTCAAACCTCAGGCAAAAGAAGTTCCTGAGCATCAAATTATTCCTTCTTCCACTCATATTGGATTTAAATCTGACACATTAGCCTAGGTTAATGTAATGCCGGCTCAGACTGCTCAGGCAGAATGGATTCAGAAAACACAGTACTGTTCAGATGGATGAAAGCCTCAAAACAGTCCTTGGGCTTCGAGTATTTAAAGTATGCACTTATCAAATATCCTGCAGATTTCTTTTAATAACTTGCAAAGCTGGAAAACCACAGTTTTAACAATGAATCAGCGGAAAGTTTTGTCCACTGAAATCCAATAGAGTCGAAGGAATGCACATCCAGGCACTTAACACGGACAAACACGGACTCTTTCTCCAACAAGTAAACACCCTCAGCAGACTGACATCCACCTACAGTGTATATGAGCAGTATCATTGCTGAATGAATAATAGGGGGTGAGTGCAGGTAGTAATGAGGCATGAAAAAAGCTGTGGAGGCGGAGGGATCCGGTGTATCCGCTCCCTGATCTCCACGCCTGGTTCTGTTCAGGCCGTGTATGAAGCCCATGTGGCTCGTGCCGGTGTGAGGGAGCGCTCATTAAACTACAACCATCATCTTAATCAATCTCTGCTTTGTCTCCGCCAAACACGTGTGCGCAAAAATCTACATGAAAGCATGCGCAGGCCTGCTCACTTTCAAATAAACATCTTTTATACACACTGTATGTATTTCTAAGTTAATACTGTACTGAATACTGGAGTTTTGCCAGAACAGGGTGAGACCGCTGATGAGGTTAAATGATCCCGATCATAAACACAGACCACTGCACCAGCTGCCAACTGAAGGGATAAATGAGGCTGAATTTTTGATCCCACCATTCCTGGAATGGTATTCAGGCAACGGCGAGGCCAAACTCCCATACAGTAGCGGAACCAATATGCAACATATTAAACGTGCTGTTTCCTATCAGCCTGTTTGGAACAAAACTGCAAATGAAAGCAATGTAAATAGAACAACTTCTTAAACACTCCTTAATGTAGTATTTTGTCTACATAAGTAGTTAGTTATACATCATTTTAAACAATATGCATTCTCTGGAAGCTGCTGGACAGACCAGATACTTATGTAGCTGGTGACCTAGAACTGCTCTCTGGTTATGTCAAACCCTACGCTAAGAGTCTTGGCATTTTATTTTACCCCAATTTTAAATTTGATAAACAAATAAAAACTGTTCTTAAGTCATCTTTTTACCATCTTAGAGTTTTAAGCAAGGTCAAGCACATGTTTTTTTTATAGATATTCAACAATAATCAACGCTTTTATTTGTTCTCGCCTGGCAACACACCGTATCTCGGAGTCAGTCAAACTACTCTTTCACACCTCCAGTTGGCGCAAAACTGCGGCCGCACGTCTGCTAACAAAATAAAAAAAAATCATGCCATATTTTAATGTCACTGCACCGGTTACCAGTGAAATTTAGAGTTGACTACAGATTTTACTTTTCACTTTTAAAGCCTTGGACGGGCTAGCTCCAGCGTATCTCAGTGACCTTTTACATCCCCACTGTCCTCCGAGAACACCGAGGTCATCGGAGAAGCTGCTGCTTTCCATCCCAGACGGTCGTTCCAGGCGTAAAAGTGACCGTGCCTTTTTTTCGTGGCCAGACCCAAGTTGTGGAATTGCTTCCCTCTACATGTTCGATCATCCCCCACCACCAACACCAACACCACCACCACCACCACCACCACCACCACAAGGCTGAAGGGCTGTTTAATTGTCAAAACAAGTCAGGCTTCTTGGAAGTTCTGGGATTTCATTTTACAAAATGAAAAGTGATAAGACCAAATCTAGTATACCAATTATATCAGTCTAGATATTCAAGATTGTTTTCCACAGATGTGGATAGTAAAATATTTCTAATGTTTGAAGCAGACATTGATCATAAAGTTTCTTTTTCTCTGCACAGTTGCAGCTAAACTTTCTCTTTCAGATCTGTTTACATTTCAGCCTCATTCTGACAGCGAATACATCAAAACAGGCCAAAATAAACACTGAGAGGAGTAGAGATATTTAAAGCAAATGTAGAGGAGTAATTACTGTATCTTTTATCACACTGGGTATCCCTAAATAGTTTTTCTGTACGGAGGGGGCCCGTGTTTATTATCCGAGGCACGGGAAGAGAAAAGCGCCGCTCGAGGGTTTATTATTTAGGTTCGCTGCATTTTTCACTGTTTATTATGCGGTTTTAATTGTGGTCTGGCTGCGTTCGCCTGAGGAACACAAGAGTAAGCAGAGCGAGCGAGAGAGGAATGTCAGAGACAGCAACTTCTCTGCAGGACGCGAGTCGACGCCGTGAACCTGCCTTACCCCTGGATTGGATTACAGCAGTGACACGGGGAGAAAAAAGGGGGGAGGATATTCAAGCGTCTATGTACAACCTGAACGTCTCACTCGCTGGTTTACTTTCTTGATGTTCCAGCTCGTATTAATTAACAGGTTTTCTCATCTGGGAGCAGAAGAATCCAGACTAACCTTTTGGCCAACCAGCAGGTGCCAAACCACCTGCGCTTCCTTCTCCTCGGAGACTCTTCTAGTCTTCTTCGATGACTCTTTATACATCTATCTGGCTGTTTTGGATGAAGCCCAAACTCCCTGAATTCTTCCCTCGGCAAGGGCTTCCAGTGTTTATGGGAGAAATGAGCCTCCACCTTGGGCCCTTCACATTACAGTGCTTAAATTCAGATTTGTTTCTGGTTTTCTGACCCATATCTGACATCAGTTTGAACAGATCTCTGCCCTGAAACGCCTCACATGCAACCAATAACGTCACACACACGGGGGACTGCTGTCCGACGGCGCATTGTTCAGAAAATACACACCGGAGTTATTGGAGTCCAGACTCCATTAACATATTGCTCGATTTAACAGGTCTGGGTTCCCCGTTATACAGATGATACTCATAAATCACAACGTATGACTTTGTATGACTCCTAAAGAAAGACTTTTCATTTCGGCTGATATTTAACGTTAACAGCTCTTTTGGGAAATAAGTTCAATAAACTAAAGTAGTACTAAAGTGCGCTAAGAATTAAAAATGATATAGAAAGACGGCCAATTCGTTTTTAAATGCTTTTAAAGCACGAGATCTTAGAAATTTACATGTGAGTGAATATTTTGCCAGACGAATCAAATTATTTACAGGATATTAACTTTTCAACCTTTGTTTCATTATAATACATTTAATATATGACTCCTTTCTGTACAGGGATCGTATAAAGTTGATAAAGTATGTCCATGAATATCAGATATGAGTTTACAGTTAATTACAAGTCCTCCTCGGCATTGAGGAGTTTGGTTTATGTCGTTTTTGCCGGTAACACTAGTTGACTTCTTGCTTTTTCACTACATATTTTATACGTTTGCCCTCTGGGATTTCGGACAATGCGTTGTGCATAAAAGTCTTTGTGCGCGCTCGTAGTGCGCGTGCCATCTGTGAAGTATAAACCTGACTTTAGAATCTCCCTACATCTGCCTAACTTTCCCCTGCAGCCAAGAGGGAGTTACGACCCGCATCCCCCTTAGTTCAAAATGATTTCTCACTCAAAAACAAAAGGTGCATCTACTCGTAGCACCCTGGGGTTTTAAGCTCAGGTGCTAAATCAAAGCTGGAATGTAAATTCACGCCTTAGCTTTCAACAATCTCTCCTCCTCTTTTCTCATAAATTCACCTAAATGTGGGTAATTATAGCGCAGCGAAACACACACATTCGCCTCATCATACATACAGATAAACATTAAAAAGTCCAGAGCCTCTTAAAGTATTAGTGCATCACAAAGTCTCCATTTATGGTCCTCCCTGAGGCGAACGCAACTACAGTGACGACTCTAATCCGCACTCTGAAGGGGGGAATCGAGCGCTCCAGGATTACAGGGATTGGCTCATTTTCAGCATGGTCACCTCTGACCTTTTAAGCCGGCTATTTGGAAACACTGGAGGTGTGAAGGGTGAGTGGATAATGGGACTTGAGTGGTCAAAACCACATAGTGATAGGGATGTTTTCCCCTCAGTATTCAGTCATTATTTTTTTAGCCATATTTAACTAAGACAATATGCAGAGCAGAAACAGACTGCGGGCTGGTTTCAGATGTTTGGAACAATAATCAGAGAAAGCACGGAAAGGAAAGAAAGTCAGAAGGAATGAAAAGTGAAAAGATATATAAAGAAAGAACAAATTGGGAAAAGATGTGTCACAAGTGAGGCAACTGAAAGAGAAAGAAAACACCTGCTTTAGCCTCACACCGCAAGGCTTTATTAACTGTCTGGGTGCAGGAACCTCGCTGACGGACAGTCTCAGCTGCTCTGCGCTGACTAATCCACAGCGAGAGGTAGTGAAAGGTGATCAAACGTCTCCTTCAGCCCCTGCACACTATCCAGCCACCGTGAAAAGGTTACTGCACGGCTCATAGCTCGAGGGTGTGGGGGTTGGGGGCATGAGTGATCGGCTAGATCATCTACACACTGACTCACGCAAGCATGCAGACCCCTATAGTACACTCTCATTGAAAGGAAGCATTAGAAATTCATAATATAATCAAAGAAATTAAACAAGATAATCAAAACCAGATGCAGCAACAATGCCCACAGGCCTGCAGTGTGTATGGAAGGGTGTACGTAAAGTTTAACTAGATTCATGGTAGGTCTGAGAAGCACTGCCACCAGGTCTGACTTTTTGCAGCAGGATATCGGACAAACAAGAATGAAGCTTCAAGGCCTGAAGTGTGCGATTGAAACGTTATCATAGATTAGTCTGATCCAAAACAACAGCATAGTTGCAGATCTGCTAAATCCAGGTAATCTGTGGCCCCGAGCTAGCCTCGATTATCGACCATTTGTTCAGCATTAGCGCACTAAAACACATGACATCATTACATCTGCATGCCAATAAAGAATATTGAATTGAAACACAAAGAGTTCCAAGTTGGTTTTGCATTAATTTCGGGGGGGTTGCTTGTTTTTATTTCTTCTTACCTTCAAAGGAGAGGAAGACTCTTGGCAGCGGCTGTGGGAGGCTGGAGACCCCCGTGGAGAGAAGACAGAGAGCCAGGAGCGCCAAAGCTAACACCAGAGGTGGCCTGGCCAGCCCCTCCGGCCTGCCCATGACTGCACCGCTCAGGAACCGCGACCAGTCAACACCGCCTGTTGGAGGCGTTTGAAAGAGAGAATAAAAGATTTTGAGTTTTTCTTTCCTGTTGGAAATCTGTAATATTACTAAAAAAACAAAGTCATCTTCATCTTGAGTTTTTGGGTCCTGTCTAGAGGGTAACCCGCAAATTGCGAAATGTAATCTGAAATCTGCAAAAACTTGCAAAAACTCTCACGAGACACGCTGCCCGACGACCTCGCCTAACCTTAACTATATAAGATCATCTTGCGAGAGTTTCACAACTCTTGGGATACCTTCTAGACAGGACCGAGTTTTTATGCTTTTGTTTCTTCGACCATCTTAGCAATCGCTGGCCGTTGGTATTCCCAACAAACAAAGTAATTTCTGCTGCTGGAAATGTAAAACACATCACAATCTGATCATATTTACTTAATTTAAATACTATCCATTGCTGTGAGGATAATCAATTATGCAAAAGAACAGAAATAACACAGAGAATACACGTTTACAGTTAAATCTTCAGCCTGACAGGTCCAGCTGTGCTGACTTATAAAGCGAAGCGCTGCACAAACCACGCACATGGATGAGAGCACAACATGTCAGTTAAATCCCATCACTTAGTATATCCTTGCAGATGTGCGTCTCTTAAATATGGATGAGTTAAATCTGCACAAAAGAGCTGCCTCCCCTCAGCCTCCTCTTGTTCCTCTTCCATAACAGGACAAGACCGGCTCAATAATTGATCGAGGCAGGTACTGTACTGCCTGCGGGACGCCAACTCCTGCAATGCAAAACTCCACTGCTGGAGAAAGGCTCGGCCGTTTTAACCACCCAAACTGGCTGTTACACTACACCTGTGTGCACAAAACACACCGCACTATCCCTTTTTACATGCAAAAAGAAAACACAAGGGGGGCGGATCTCTGCTTTCATGGCTTATAGATGTGCAATGAAAAATTTATGTGCCAGGAGATGCTATGAAAATTTCAGTTTGGGGTGTAGAGTACAAATAGGTTGAGATGTGGGTGTGTGTGGTTGGAGTGGAGCGTGACTGATGTATAACGGAGGTGGAATTCTACAGTTCAGGTGCATGAGGACAACAGATGGAAAACTGCAGAGGAAGGAGATCTGTTTGGCTGCGCTGGAGAGAAATAAAACAGCATGAGGCCCCGGCCGCTGCATTACTGCATCATCCACACACACACAGACACACACACACACACACACACACCCTCCCCCCAGAGCCTGCTGCAGCTCGGGCGTCGGATGGCTCGGACCCCATCCTGAGGCTCAGCCCTGGTCCTGCTCTGGCTTCTGTCACCATTCTTAAAGGGCTGGCTCACCCAAATTACAATGTATATTTCCTTTCTTACCTGTAGTGCTATGCAGCCAAATAGTTTTGGTTTCACATGACATATCAGTCTGAAATTTCTGCCTCCATTTCCATACAATAGGTAAACGGAATTGGACGTGTTTTTCAGTCATTTGAGGGGAAAAAAAAGTGTCAATAAGCAAAATCAAGTCAACTGCTAGACTTTTAAGTCTCTGAATGTTGAGCATTTTCCTTTCAAAGTTGTGTTAATAGCTGAGGCAAAGCTCTTTGAATGCATAATTCAATTTCCAAGGTATGTGGCCGTGCGAAGACCCTCAGGACTTTTTGCTTTTAAGTCCTCCTTTTTGTGATTTAAGTCATAAACCTACAGTGTTTGAGAATAGAGAGAACTTCTCTGGTGCAGAGTAATTTCAATTAGGGCTGTAAAAAAGTTAACGCGATAACGCAAATTTGTTTTAACTCCACTAATCTCTTTAACGCATTAAGGCAATCGAACTTTCGGAGGTTGTAGCGGGCGCGGTTTTAAAGCTAGAGTGGTATCATATGAAACTAGAACACCTAAGGAATCCATCTGTACCAACCATGTCATGGTTTGTGCGTTAAATTGTGGTGAGGAAAAACTGGCATTGCCATTTTCAAAGGGGTCCCTTGACCTCTGACCTCAAGATATGTGAATGAAAATGGGTTCTATGGGTACCCACGAGTCTCCCCTTTACAGACATGCCCATTTTATGATAATCACATGCAGTTTGGGGCAAGTCATAGTCAAGTCAGCACACTGACACACTGACAGCTGTTGTTGCCTATCTTTTATGCTAAATGCAGTATCTGTGAGGGTTTCTGCACCATATTTGTCATTATTTTGTGTTGTTTATTGACTTCCAATAATAAATATATACATACATTTGCATAAAGCAGCATATTTCCCCACTCCCATGTTGATAAGAGTGTTAAATACTTGTCAAATCTCCCTTTAAGGTACATTTTGAACAAATAAAAAATGTGCGATTACAGCCTTAGTTTCGATGTAAACTGCTGATGTCTTTGGATTATCCACAGGAATGTGGACCTCTGTTTCAGGACAAAACATTCTGTAAAAAAAGTAATTTTTTAATGCTGTGAGAGTCACAAAGAAAATTCAATTTGTGTTGGGTGGGGGGCAGAAATGTCAGACAACTATGTGGCAAAACAAAAACCCAAAACATTCACACATCCAGCCCAGTATCCAAGAAATGATGTCCATATTGTACTAACCCACATCTTATGACATTATTCCGAGCCAGCGCAGTGAGTAGTGTGTTTTGTGTTGCGAGGCAGGGGAGCTGGATGGGCGTGTAGCACATCTGACTTTCATGCAGGAGACCAGTTAACATGCCTTTTTATTAGCCTTAACCACATGGTTTTCCCCCAACTTTAAACAGGTGTTTTTTGTTGTCTAAACTTAATCATACAACCATAGTTTATAGCTTATAAACTGTAGTTGCCATATGCAGAAATTTAAAAAGCTTTGGACATAAAAATGTTGATTGAAATTGAATATAATCTGGGGTTTTACAGACTCGTCTGGCGTTCGGGGTTGAGTTACCACTAAGTGAGAATAATCACTTAGTCTGTTATTTAAGTGAATCGACCCTTTAAACTGTTTAAACTCCCAGCATGCTCAGAGAGATGCGTGATCTCCCGGGGAGAATCTCTGGTCTCACAGCTGCTAAACTCATCGTCAGGGGAGTTCGTCTCCTTCCGAGCGTCCTCTGACATCCCACCAGCTCAGGTTCAGACACTTCCTTTTGCTCCTTCCTTTGATGATCACCACTCCCGAGACATGAATGAGCTCACTAACCAGCCTTCGATCACACTTGTGGAGCGCCCCCGTAACGCTCGCCTGGATTAATGGGTCCACCAATAAAAAGGTGCATTAGTGTTTGAACAAAAACAATAAATACGTTAATTATGTTGAGCTCCAGAAATTCCAGTGTCGAGTCTGCCAGGAAATCTCTGCGATGTCTCCACAAAAGGAGGTCAGTGGAGTGGAGAGTTATATTTCCAGTGATGATAATTGTGTTTATTGTGCATTCGTTGGCTGGCAGCCTAATGAATTTTCCATCTCACTATTTCAGAGGCACTGCTCAAAAACTAATACTGATAAAAGCAGAAAACTGTACAAGTCTTTTTTTCCCCCTCATCTTTCTAAACTGGGATTGTTTGGCTCCCCATTTGGTTAATGCTTTAAACACATGAACACTATTTAACTACGAGAAATGGAAGCAGAAAAGTCCTCCCATCTGGATTTATTATTTAGTATTGTGCTCTATTTTTTTTTTTTCCTTGACTGGAAAACAAGACTAAAGATGGTAGACAAGTTGCTGCGTCTGTCCCGTCTCTAACGGGACGGTGTGTGTCCATACCACACCCTGTCATTCAGTGTGTCAGCGGCTCTGTTACAAACCACACGTTCCTTCACACACACTCATGACTAGCGGGGCGCAGCTCTGAACAGTAAAATGTGTGTTTTTCAAGTATTAAACTATCAGACTTATGAATCTTGTGATCAGCACTGATCAGATCCTGTGATTCTGGAAAATCCTCCTCAAAAAAAAACCTTTGATTCACAAATAAAGGGCTTTTTTATAGTAATAAATAAAGGTCAATTAAAGCTTATGCAAGACCAGAAAGCTTCTCTAAACTAACCTCACCAAATAACCATTTTAAAACACTCATTTTCTATTATTATGAAGGTAAAACGGCAACAAAGTCACGACTCACATTCTGGTAATATCTAAAATAGACTCCCAAAGCATGCCACAGTACTCTGATGTAATGTTGCACAAGATTTAAAAGCAGCAGCAAGTTACATTTCTTACATCTGGCAGACTCTACAACAGTCAGATTGAGTTTACTTCCAGCTATTCTCACTGGTGGGACTCTGCACCTGTTAGCCTCTCTCTCTGCATCCATTGTGTCTGCTCCACTATATGGTGCAGTGTACAGCAGGCAGGTAGACCCTCTACCTACAGAGAGACAGGATCCAGACAGTCCCTGGTCCAGGAACTCACCTTTCAGGAGCTTCCTCCCAGTGCAACAAGCCAGGTACCAAACCAGATCTTATTTCCCCCTTAAAAAAACACCTTGTTTCCAGTTTCCACCAGTGACACCAAAGAGGAAAAAATGCTGCTATTCCATCTAAGAGCTCAGAGAGCAGGCTTGACTGAGAGAGGAGAGAGGAGAGAGGGAGGAGAGCGAAAAGACAGAGAGGGCTGGTGTCCTATTACACACTCTCCACTGAAGTCCTCCTCCCCCTTCCCCTCCTCCTCTTCTTCGTCCTCCTCCCCTCCCCTCCACGATCTTCCCCCCGTCCCTCCCTCTGTTAACTAGACAGCAAACTTTAACATGAACCGCTCAACACATCAGAGAGGTGGAGGATTCGTACCTCATGCAGAGAGAGAAGCCGGAAAAAGGTCAGACACATTCAGGACTATGAGCACAAATCACATTTTCCATTCTCCATGATATGAAATAAAACATTTTCTCAATTTGTGTCTATTTTCAGCCACATATTCAGAGTTTCCATAATAATGAATCAGCTTGTAAGTATTTGCTGGAACTGTTTTAACAACCAGGGCTACATAAAACTATGCCAAGAAATTACAACTCAGACATGGAGAGTCATACTGAAAATGGTCAAAATAAGACTTTGGCTGCATTCACACCAGGCGGCGACTTGATGTGAAGCCAATGCGGAAGTGCCTTAAACTTGCATTCTTTCTAATAGCCAAGTGATGTCAGTGGAGTCAGCATCAGAAAGTCAGAAAAGAAAAGAAATCTGGGGGTTTGGAGTAGGGATGTCACGAGAACCGATACTTCGGTACCAACTCGGTACCAAAATTCTAAAAATGTGACGGTACTCGTTTTCTTCGGTACCGAACGATGCCTTTAATGGCCATTTGGTACCGGAGCGGAGATACTGGAGACGCGATTCTTCTGGATTTAATGGGAGCAGTGTTCTCATCTGCCGTGAAATGAAGGAAGAAGAAGAACGCCATAACATCACGGAAAAAAACAACAACACGAGACGTGAAAGATGGCAGCTGCTGCAGGGCTACCTCCGCCTCAACTCGTTGAGAAAACTAATAGCAAAAGAGTCGGGTATGGGAGTACTTTGCGTTCGAGGCGGATTTACAAGGAGTAATAACAGATTCACAAAAAAACAGTATGCGGTGCGGTAACGGTGCCGTCGTACTTTTCTTTCCAAAGGAGGAAATACTTCCAATTTAGCAAAGCACCTCGAAGACAAACATCCAGACGATACTGTTTGTTTTAAATACTTGAAGGCTACATGCCACTGTTCTGTTTTGCAATGTTTATAGACGTTTCTTTTTATTTGTTACTTAAAGGCTACATGCTTCTGTTTTTTGTAATGTTCGTGTTGAATTACATGGGATTTATTGGGGTTTATTACCGTGGTATCGAATTGGTATGGAGAATCGTGTAAATTCTCTGATGTTGGTATCGACTACTAGATTTCTGGTACCGTGACATCCCTAGTGTGGAGTAAGAAAGACATGAGCTTACCAGGACAACTGTAGCCTGCTGCTCATGCATGAGCAGCGGCTAGAGGCTATATTGGCCGCTATTAGCGAAGCCCAGACCGAACTGTCGGCGATCGAGATGCACTGTGGGTAATGTAGGCGCCCGGATTTGATAAGCAAGAAGAATGTGTGGAATAACAAAGGATGATCTCTTTCATACACTTTTTTTTTTTTACATACATCATGAATATGACAATGTTACAAGAGTGCAAAGCTAAATTGGTGGAGTATATTTGCTAATTTGCACTGAACACAAAGTGCAGCTGTGACTGATGGGAATATCGAGTTTTCACCCTGAATATCAAGCTTGGCTGAGTTATATTCCTTTTTCCTTTGCTGATCCATTCTTTCTTAAACTGCTCTTACCATTCAGTATATTCAAATATCATCCTTTGAGTAATCCTGCCACGGAAGTGATGGATTAAATCATCATAATAGACAGTGAAGTAAAGTAATAACACAGGACATTCTTCATCCGATGTGGTCAGCTATAAAAAAAGATGAGGTTATGCTTTTCGCTGTGAGAAGCACGCTCCGTTTCAAACCAGGAGCACGTAAAGCCCGACTTGTAGAGAAGAAAAAAACGTACACAATCGCTTTTAACGGGCTCGTTGGGGAAAGCTTGCTCAGCGCAGGGATCTCAAAATGCGATGCAGAGGGTCTGAAACCATGCCAAACGCTGCATCAACATAAACGCTTATATCCCAAGACAGATTTGTTGCTTCAACACGAGCCCAAACCAGAGGAGTCAGGAGTCTAGAAACACTTGGATGTGTTAGTAATATGGATTTGATTGAACTATTTCCATACTGAGAGAGGAAAAACTATGCATTTTCATGAATGGATGCATTTGTGTGAGAGTCACATGTGACTTCACTTGCAGGTATGAGCCCAGGATGTGAGGGATTTTACACTTTGAGGTATAGAATTAAAGCTAATTGCTAAAATCACAGCTCAGGAAAGAGAGGAAAAGGGAGTGCATGAGCCAGGTCTCTGATGAAAGCGTCTGACAGACAGGGAAAGTGAAATGGGGGGAGGAAAGAGGGGATCGCTGCTTAGCTGAGACAGGAGGAAATAATTACCTTTCTCCCTGACAATGGAGCCTGATTTACGCCTCTCCAATTAAAGTGTCAGGATAGCCCACTAGAGCCGTGCAGGTTCTTTCATTGGGCCCCGAATGAACGCTGGGCATTGGTGGAGGAGAAGAAGAATGGAAAAGAGGTGGGAGAGAGCGAAATAGAGAGATGAGGAGTATCCTTTACTACCCATCGCGACAGAGCTTCGGCAGTAAATTAACTTAATGAGTGTGATGAGCCAAAGAGAGCGTAACCGGGCGACAAACACCACGTAGGTGTAACATGATTACAGGGAGCTGTGTCTTACAGTAAATGATCGTAAATCCTCAAAAATGTGATGTGTGGCAAAGCGGTTTATATTCCAGAAATGATGATGTTACGTTGCAGACCACAAATACAGTCTGGTCACGCAACAACGTCTCTGTTGCACAATTTGCAGGTGGCACGGCTTATGGTGTTGGCGGCATGCAATGCTCCTCTCCCGCTTGATCTTTTGCCCATGCACACACACACAACCTGTCCCTTGTTAGCACTGCAGATGTTACGCATTCGTCACGCTGACGTTAAATGCGCAGGCCAAGGTCAGGGGGGGCCCTCCCATGATGCTCGCCGTATCACATGCACATGTACGCACTTGGCAAGATCACAGGCTCAACTGCAGCATGCTAATATACTATCACCACTGCTGTAAGACTTTATTATAGGTCACTGCTTTCTTTTATGGTTTCCTGTGCACCTAAGACTGAAAGAAACAGGATCAGCAGAACACAGGAAATCCATTAATTTCCTATAAAAATGAACAACCAGGAACGCTCACATATTTGTAAGCAAAGAAAAGTCTTCTGTGGTTTGCATGTTTCTTAGCTTTCCAATGACAAATTTTTCTTCTTTCTACAGTAGATAGTTTCCCAATATTTATTAGAAAATGATCACAGGCATCTGAAGCTTTGGTGGGGCTGCAACTAATGATTATTTTGACTATAAACTGTCAGAAAAATCTTAATTTTCTCAGAGCGTACGGTGATGTCCTCTTTAGAATGATATAAAACAGAAAAGCGGCAAGTCTTCACATTTAAGAAACTAGTGCATTGCCCGTTCGGAACGGGCCGATTGCTTCGCCCAGAGAAGTGCTGTGCAGAAGTGCAGCGTTGTCGAGAACCATGGTATGGCTTCTTGTACCCTTGAACGGTTCACAAGATATGCGAAGGGCAGTCATGCATACATACACAGAAAGACAGAGATTCTTTCCCTTGTAGTTATATGACGCTGTTACAGCGCCACCTACTGGCCAAATGGCACCAAATTGGCCATGGTCACTCAGACATCATATCTACACATGTCCACCAAATGTGGTCGAAGTAGCACAAAGCGTTCAGGAGATATGACATTGTTTTTAATATAAGCCCTGCCCATAACATTTTAGCTAAATTTAAAGGCCAGCTATAGCAAAACTATATGGAACCTCAAAAATCTGTAACAGTAACTTTTTCTGGCTTGATCCAGAGATGTTCTGTACCAAATTTTGTGATTCTTGCTAAAAATGTGTAGGAGAAAATCAATCTAGACGCAAATGGACGTGGCTTATATAGATAATTTAGATTCATCTGGACCCAGAAATGGACTTACTTACTGTCTACAGGCCAAAACATAAAGTTCATTGTTATAGTGCCACGATCTGGCCAAATTGCACCACATTTGAAACTGCTCTCCCCTTGGGTCCCCATCAACACACCCACCACAAAGTGTGAAGTCGACCGGATGAGCGGTTCTTGAGTTATGCGAAAATCATACAGAAAGACAGACAGAGATTTCTCGCTTTATAGTTAGATTGGAACCAGTGGATGTTACGGTTCTTCTACTTCACTCAAAAGTCCATGCTCAGTGTTGACAGGTCTACTCTGACAGAGTTTAATGGGCTGTCCAACACTCTCCAAAATATGTCTGAGAGGTTATCACCAACAGTAATAAAATGTTCCATTTAATCCTTATTTTATGAGCGAGCGGTCATAGACATTCCAGTCAAAAAACATCCCAATTAGCTGGTTGATGATAGCTTGATAATGATTCTTATTGAAATATCAAGGAGACAAACAGCTTGCCATTTTCTAGCCTGACGCGTGATTGAACCTCTCACTGATTGGTATGCTGCACATATTGTTTCTAGAAATAAAAACAAATGATTCCCATCAGGGCAGCTGATCTGATTTATACATATGTTCGCTCCATCTGTGCAGCCGGTGCATACTTGTGGCTGACACTTCTGTAAGCCTGTGAAAGTGTAGGAAAACAAAAAGGCATGAATAATGGGATCGCTAATTAGCAGTAGGGCACCAAAGGGCAGATCTGATTAATGCTAAACAGGAATAGGCAGCGCCCTTCACTTTCAACAGCTCACTCTGTGGAGATTAATCGAGTGGTTTGGCCACCCGTGCAAAAAGAGGTGAGGAATTCTGCCAGAGTCACGCTCCGTGTCAAAACAGCTTGAGAGAAATCTCCCTGCACCTCTTTCTCCGTGTCTGAAGTCATCCGCTGGAATCCATACATTACTGTACGAGTACAGCGCTGCGTGCTGATGGAGCCTGCACCGCTCTCTGCTCTGTAATGCGGAGCGACTGGGGCTGAAAAATGAGATGGAGAGTGTGACTTTCTCTGTGAGAGGGTCATTTCCATAATGGAAGGACATCAGCGGTGTGCGATCTCACGCTGCAGATGAAGCATAAAGGTCCATCACAGAGTGGCACAGAGAGGAGGGGGATGAGGAAAGGTGAAAAGGGAGAGGACAGACAACGCTGGTGATGAGCTACAGAGAGGAAACTATTAGTGAACTCATCACAGTGATTTATCTAACCTCTGCAAAAAAAAACACAACCAGACCCACATGTTGTAGGTACGAATCTAAACCCAGTTAATGATAATGTACACTAGCGTGTGGCCGACCGGGCTTCAACACGTTCTCATCCCAGCTCGTCACATACCGCCGGAAAAAAAACGACATGGTTAGGCTTAATTTTACTACGCTTGTAAAGTGAAAATGACACTGAACGTTGTGAACACGGGACATGAACAAACAGCTGATTGGGGCGGCTGTAGCTCAGCGGGTGGAGTGGTTGCCGCAAGGTTGGTGGTTCGATCCCCGGTTCCTATTGTCTGCATGTCGAAGTGTCCTTGAGCGAGACACTAAACCCCTAGTTGCTCCGCGGTTGCTCTACAGCAGCCCACTACTCCTAAGGATGGGTTAAATGCAGAGGTCAAATTTCATGTACCTGTATGTATATGACTAATCTAACAAAGTTTAAGTTGAGTGCAATATAATATTTCTTAATTTGTACTAATGGGTTTATTGTGTATATCACAGTTTTATCTTTGTTTTGTATATTATTTGGACCCAAATTTTTTATCTTTTTGTGTCAATAAAAGAACTAACTGACTAACGTTACGCATGGGACACAAACAGCGGTCTCCTGGATGAAGGCCCTGTGTTTGTTGGACCCATCCACTTCCCCTTCTGCCCGCCCTTAGTGTGTTTTTGTTTTTTAAACTACGTCACCACAGTCACTCCCGGCGCACTTTCTCAGAGCGTTTACTGTTGCCCCGGATGGGTTTACATTGTAGTTAATGGAAAGCTCGTTGCGTTTCATACCGGCACTAAAAGGTGTCTTGTGCGGCGGTATCAGATGCGGACAGCCGTGACAAAGCATCGGTATTGGAAATCCTGGGAATGAGAACGTGCTGAGGATACACAAGGCAGCGGCATGCGCTTACGATGTGTAGTTAAAAGCAAGTTTATCTCCGGCTCTACGCTTTCTTCCAGTTTTGTTGTTGCAGTCATTGTCCTGCACCGTGGCTAGCGGCCTTACCTTGACCACCATGCCAACACGTCCACAGCAAATGCCCCGACATGTCCGCAGCATTAGCGAAAAGTAATTTCCAGGCAATTTTCAGGATTACGTACACACAGGTTGATCTGCATTCCTGTTGTTAACCTTCCCATAACCCATGAGGCAATGGGGTCTTTATTTGATTTCACTATAATTCAATATAAATTAACAAAATGAGGAAAGGTGAATCAGAGTTCTTTGATACCAAACAAGTATTTTCTTATGTAACACTCGTAAACATGCAGCACTGTACTGTACCACTGTGTTTAGCAGAAAGGGAGGGTACATTTCTGCATGATTTTGGGCTATTTTTGACCACAAAATTGAGCGCCGTGGTTAGAAAACTGCCGGTGTGGAGCCCATCTGTCCCTGCTTTACCTGACACACTATACTGGTGATCTCTCATGTGTGTCTCCTCTCCCATAATTTCCTGTCCTCCACACTTCCATCTCAGTGGGTGGGGGGGACATCATAAATCAAATTTAAAGTTCTCTACTCGAGGCATTAACTTCCACATGGGAACTAATGGAATCTGGTTATGATTTATTCCACTTCCTGCTTCTTGTGTAGCTGCTGTACTGCACGTGAGACGGCAGAGCTCCACGCTTACTTAATAGATTTAATAGAGAACGCAATCCACAAGTTTATTAGTCTGTCTAATAAACTTAATGAAGTTACACGTAAAACAGCCACTGTTACAGTAGTTGTGGTTTCCAGAGGCAGCTTTACAAGCCTGTTGGATTTATATGTTGTTCACTGGTTTCTAAGCAATTTTCCAGATATAAAAGCTCTGCATCAGGATAGAGAAGTGGTCTGTGTTGATCATTTATTGATGTATGCTTATTGTAATGCTTTAAATCATCATTGTCTGTCTTTAGGGACCAGCAGGATTACTTCCAAAAGATTACATCCAACCTCATGAATTTAGGTTTCCCCTCAAGTAGCTTCCAATTTTCTTCAGACTGTTATGACAATGACACATGTGTATTCCACATCTGTTTGTTCCAAGGCTTATTTGGAGTTATGTCATGTCTGTATGAAGGGAAATTATTCAAATGCACCATGAAATCACATAACACACAATAATCTAGGTGTCTTGTACACCTGTTCGCTGCAGTTCAGTGTGACATATTTGGTGTTTTTTGGAAATTTTGGAATCCAGCCTGGAGTTGAAATATTAAGTTTCTTTGTGTTCAAATGATGGTTTCCTTCCGCTGGTGGTTTCTTTTACACTGTAGAAAACCTAAATATGTCATAAGTGACACAACTCACCCAAGGGACTGACATGTAACAATTTATCTTCCACAATTTGCCGAATAAATTGTAACAGAATATACACATAAATGTGAGAAATGTATGGAATTTATGAGACAGTGTGAAGGTGTGTTGTTCAATGTACAATACGACATTGCTTAGTTGAACTCCTGGTTTCATGGGGAAAAAACAGCGCTATCTCCTAAAAATTACGTTCTAATACAACAAAACTGCATTGTGTTTTCAGGGAAACGTATTTTGTCGCGGATTACGTTTGTTTTTGATGTATCACAAATACGTTTGTAATGTCTGCATAGGGAGAAGACCACAGCGGTGGATAGGTCAACAAAATACCAGCCTTTTGTCCAGGAGACCTCTGTTCATGTCCCTTGTGAAACAAAAATTCAGCATTCACTTATTTTAATCATGCTTTTTTTTAACCAAAGCTAACCAAGTAGTTTGTTAAATTTTGTGATCATTTTAAGCCAAACCATGATGTTTTTTTTGTTTTGTTTTTTTTTACTAAACCTAACGACGTAGTTTTGTTGCATTTTTTGTTTCAATTTAGAAAGTTAACTATGTGTTAAAAACAGTTTAAAGGTACGGTGTGTAAAATGTGTCAGTATCTAGAGGTGTGGTTGCAGATTGCAACCATCTGAGTAGCCCTCTGCTCATTCCTCCCTTCTCAAGACTGCGGTAACGTGAGCCGCCTAGTTCAAAACCGTGGTAACGCCGTTCGCCTGGCTCAGAGGCCATCCTTACCGCAATAACACTACTTTAGGAGCAACGGCGGCTGGCGGTACCACGGATATGCGCTCTGTGGCTCACATTAGCGTTTCGGAGAACTACGGTGGCTTTCGGGTTACGTAAAAACTCGAAAGACTCTTGCTAGAGCCAGTGTTTGGCTGTAGAAACATGGCGGAGCATGTAGATATGAAGGATTCTAAGCTAACGAAAACTCAACGATTCTGAGTTTCAGGTGATTATACACTAAAGAATAGTTCTGAATATGATATTCCATTTCTGCTAAGAGATCCCCCAAATACTACACACTAGTCGTTTAAAAGTGCAACCATAATCCAGGAGTAAATGTGTTTCCCTCAAAACGTATTTGAGAATGCAGTTTAGTTGTATGGGAACATATTTTGTAGGAGACAGGGTTGATTAAAACATGAAACACAGCAAAGTAGCTTTTCAAAAGGCTGGAAAACATTCAAATGAGTAACACAAT
This sequence comes from Sebastes umbrosus, assembly GCF_015220745.1. Classification (NCBI taxonomy): domain Eukaryota; kingdom Metazoa; phylum Chordata; class Actinopteri; order Perciformes; family Sebastidae; genus Sebastes; species Sebastes umbrosus. The sequence continues at coordinate 10,544,917 of NC_051291.1, forward strand.
AACAGGCCTGGGTGGCAGGGATTTTTTGGAAACGTTGTATTGAGAAGACCAATGCTGGGTATTTGGCTCTTAGTCTGGATGATCACTTTGGGATTAGACACGATGAGACAACCATCCCCAGAGACTCAGATTTTTGGATGGAGTGGTTGGATTTGGGTAAGTGACAGCTGCTGGGAGGAGAGTCCTGGAAGCAGATCCTGGGATAATAGACTTGCTGGAGGGAGGAGAGGTTGTAAGAATGATAGGTTTGGGAGAGTTGTTGGACACCGAACTGGACTGTAGTTCTGGGGAGATTCCTAGAAAACAAGTGGTGGCCAGAGACTTTGGGTGTTTGGAATGCCGACAGTGTTGGATACCATTCAGGTGGTTGAATATCTGATGTTTGATAGCTACTGAGCCACCAGTCTCTGAAGTGAAGAGCAGGTCTGAAGATGACGGATGACACAAGAGCTTGGAAGGGACTGAGTGCAGAGAGGAGTTTTAAGAAGATGGCAGTGGTGTTGCTCCAATGAAAGCTGGAAATTAAAAAATGTCTACGGAGTGTAATGGATATTCAGGAGTATGAAATTCAGGACAAGTAGACAAGCTGAGACGATGACAGTGAGGTCCAGATTGTCACTCCAAGAAGCTTGTTCCTGCCAGGTAATCTTGGAGGACTGAAGTATGCCTGGAGATCATGGGGCTGGCATATGTTCAGGAGGATGTAATAAGCAGCAGGTCTTTGGAGAGGAATAGCTTTTCGATGTTTCAATAGAAAGCCTTACAATCATTACAAGGCAGTCTGGGATAGGGATATCAGTCTAGATTGGTGGTGCACCCATTACGAATGTTATCAGTTGATTGAATGGGCATTATCAGCGATTATCACTACCATTCTAATACTTCAGATTGGCTGAACTGCACCTAACACGTTGTGAAAGGGAAATTTAACATTATCAATTCAAACAAAACAGCTTTAGGTTTAGGCAACAAAACTACCTGGGTCAGGTTTAGGAAAAGATCATGGTTTGGATTAAAATAATTATATAAGTTAAGGAACAAAATCACACTAAAATAAGTCAATGTTGACTTTTGGTTTCACACGGGACATGAACAGCGGTCTCCCAGGTATAAGTTTGCATTTGTTTGTCCCATCCTTCACCCCCGACTGCCACTCCATGTGGGCTTTGTCGCTCTTTATAGTACGCCACCTGCCTTCCTCCTTTGCTCTCGTCATAATTACTACGGCCACTGGAGGTCGTCGTCATCTTCTTGTATTCGTATTGGTGATCATACATGTCAATAGTGATATATAAAGTCAATAGTGATGATAATGGCCTTCTACACCTACTAGTAGGTGTAGAAGGCCCCGTCTAACCCATATCTATGAGGCTGATAACCGCTGATAACACCCATTCAATCGGCTGATAACATTCGAAGTGGGTGGGTGGAATTAAGCATGCTACTCCCTAAAATTGTGCAACCACTTATGTGTTAGGTGACAATTACGTTATTTGATGTTTCATATGTACTGTGAAGAGAAGTGGCAAATGTAAGCAGCACCAAAGTGGAACGTTTGGCATCGGAACAGTTTTGCCCTGGGTAGTCTCGGGGAAACGTCCACCCACAGCCCAGAGACAATCTGGATAACAAACTGAACGCTCCGCGTCGTCATTGCTGCTGCACTTTATCTGTATTTTACAGAATTTCTCTATTGTTGCTTTGCTACCAATTCCGGGACCCGTAAAAAGAAGGAAAGAGTGGGGAGTGGAGCCAGCCTTCTGGGTTCCTGATGGAAGAAGACAGGCTCTTGTACAGTAGAATAAGAAGTTACAACATCAAAGGATAGTGTTGTGACTAGAAAAGAGGAAGCAGTGGAGCTCTGTATTTGGGGCGCCCCAAAAGTTCGCTGACACTGAAGCGTCTGTGCAGAAAAGAGGTCACATAACCCAATTTGAACCACCTGGTCCATCCAGTTGATGTGTTCATCCAGATTGTCAAGTCAAGATTGAAGACATGAACTCCTTGATGTAGGAGAAGACAGGAGCCATTTTTTTGTCCCTGTTGTTTTGATAGATGGTGAGGATTTTCCGGATTTCTTTGAGCAGCCAGCATGGAAGTCAGGAAAAAGCTTTGGAATCAGTGAAATGAGGTCTAGCAGGTCTGTGATAAGTTTGGTTATACAGACTTCAGGTCTGGGTTAAAAAAAGCTCCCTCATTCAATCTTGAAATCTAAATTGATTATATAGGTGTTTCTGGCATATCTTTTCTGTATATATGCAAGTGCGGGGCGGGTTTATCTCCAAATCTATGAACTCATTTAATTCCCCACATGCTCCTCATAGTGAAAGCCTGCTATTCACAGTGCAAACACATCGCCACTCAGCAGATGCTATCAGCTAAATAAGTTATTTTAATGACGAGCATGCCGGAGAGACAAAGGCGGACTTGAAGACTGAGCACTATAAGACGGTACATTATGCTATACACACAGGACACTTCCACCCGTCCTGCTACATTCTCATTCAACATCATCATCACGGAGGCAAATCCATTTTAGCCCGTCAGCCACAGCTCATTAACTTGCCATGCCAGTTCCCATCTCGTTACTGTGCCTTCTGCTGCATTTTATTGAATTTCATCCCTCATTTCCCCGAATTGTCACAGTGTCCCTCTTTTTTTTTTTTTTTTTAACAATGAAAATACTATCAAACATTCATCCTACAACTACATATTGTTTGGAATGCAAAACATGCCTGCTTTCTGTCTTGAAATCAAGCGCAATTCACAACAAAAAGCATCAAAGACAGTGCTTGGAAAGCTAATGACGGGTAAATCAACCTAACTGTTTGACCCTCCAAAAATAACTTTGAGCAAAATCAGCTGATAGGAAGAGTTGTTTTTCTTATCAGTTGGTTTTCCTCTCTCTTGTGTCAGGAACATGTTGTGTTTAACCTCCAGTTAAACTCTCAGATCAGCAGAGTGGCTGATTTACCCAAACTTAGATAAGATCTACAGTGATTACTTTGACAGTAAACACCCTCGGTGATTGATACTGTTGAGATACTACATATCAATCGGAGACAGTCCTCAAAAGGAAACGAAAAGGCCTGTTCCGACAAGTACATTCCACCCCAGCGCCATTTATCATAATTTACATGACTTCGGCGAATAGTTTAGGATGGAGACAGAGATAAAAGTTTTTTATCTTCCTCATCTGAATTCCTGTAATTTGACTGTCACTGTGGATCACTGCTGCGACTTCAGATCTCCACGCAGCTCCTCCACAGGAATTTCAATCAGGTGGAGGGGGGGATTCTCCACAGGGATTTTCCTCTCAATCGGCTCAGAGCTACAAGGTCACTTAATAGTTTCCATTGTGTTCAATACGCTTGATGGCCATATATATTCTGTGGGCGTTCTCGGCTTTAAGGAGATCCTGACAGCGTCAATTCTAGAGGGTCGTGATTGTCCGATTGAGCTTTCATCGAAGGTCAGGGGGTCACCTGTCTATCACGGTCCTGGTGTCAATCACAGGCTGACCTCGCTGACCGAGTCGAGAAATGGAGAAGATGCAGATTTTTTTTTGCTGTCGCGGTAACTCCTTCCACAAGTCAAAAACATATCGACTGCTAATGGCGTGAATGGTTTTAATCAAAAGGGCTATGAGAGCATAAAGAAGAATGAAGAGGCCAAGTGCTCCATCAGTTTCACACGTGGTAAATCCAAGAAACCTTAAAAGAGTGCTCCACCCAATGCCGTAATTATACAACCCAGTCTCACGGGAAGGCATGCAAATAACACGACATTACACGGACATTCCGTGTATCATGAGTACGCATTTTAGCCTTTTCACGTGTCATTTGTATGCCGCTTTTCGCAAACGTCCGCAGTTAAATTTAGGCAACAAAACCACTCACCGGTCTCGAACACCAGTCTCTGGTGAGAGCCTGTCTACCGTTGACTGAACTAATATGTCAACACAGTTACACTAACGAAACAGTAAAACCATAACATGTCACACAGTCCATTAAAAGCTTTTATTTAGTCGGGCATATCGTTTAAAACGTCACCTAGTTTCAACCTCACAGGGTCTTTATCGTGATGGAAACCGCTCAAAACCGCTCATCGTTTTAATCAACTAAATAAATGCTGTTAATAAAACTTCTCTTCTGTTCTGTGAGCAGCACTATGAGAGTTTATGGAAGTCTTGCATCACAGATAACCAAACAAAAAGTTAACGTGTGTACACAGAGCGCTCAAGCTAAAGGGAGCTTGCGTCATCCGTCTTTGACAATGTAAACACCTGAAGTTCCCTAAAGGCTCCTTTTCCACAATCAATTTTAACACCAGCGGACAGCTAAATGGGACACTTTGCAACAATCCTGGCATTGTTTGAAGTGTGAAGATGGATGGATACTGTATGCATTAACAGGCAAAAATAACGCCCCCTGATGTATTGGCGTTTTCTACTATCTCTCAAAGCATCTCATCAGGATTCTTTTGGGTTTTTTCCAAAGTTCAAAGGTGAGTACTGTCTGCCTCAGAGTGGCTGAAACTCAAAGGATATACAACCTCATTAGGCTGAGAGCCAGCGTCTCTCTCTCTCTCTACAAGCACATGGCTCAACTGCCATCAATTTATATACATCAGCAGATTGTTTCGGATTCACAGAAGCCGCAGCCCCCACACGCTACCTGCATTATGAACAGATGTGCCAGGAGCTGCAGCCCCTGATCCGGCGACGCATGACGAATGGCTGAATTTCACCAAAGGCCAAAGGTCAAGTCGTATCCCTTACCCGACCCTGGCATTAGACACAGATGCATGATGTCAGCTCCCATGTGTTGGGACTGGAAGGTGACTGCAAACCCTCTGACACGCCTAAGACTTCCCCACGGAGCCGCAATCCCGGCAACCACTAACCATGAACCGTGAACCTTCAGGTCCCAGATACCCACCTCAAATTATCCAGTCCCAGAGGAGCCGCAGCGCTTTTCTTCCATTCACCTTCACCCGCCGTTCCCCTCCGACCGCCAACCAGCCCCTAGACGCCCACCAAAGCCATTCACCTGTGGAAGGAAGCACATTGTACAAGAGCATGTTCAAATTATGTGTCAGCTTGTAGGTCATGGTTTCAGCATGTCCTGGCCTTGCAACTCCTAGTGCACTTCTTTTTTTTTTTTATTATATATTGAACACTACACAGACCCTCCACTTAGTGAATACGCTCCTAAAAAAAAGGCACCAGGAATATCAACTTTTGCCCTTTTTTTCACAGAACAAATCCAGCAACTACTGATACTTTGTGCTACAGCTTTAAGGATGAACGGAAGGTATATTTTGCAGTGAGCAGATGTGAATCCAATACTGTTATTTGTGTCATTACCGCATAAAAGCTGATTTCATGCAGCTGTTTTTACACTGAAAAACACAATGAGGCTCCGCTCTAAACGCGATGTGTTGCCAGGGATACTGGTTTTTCCACTTCATTATAGCATTATGGTTTTGCTTTTTCCCCTACATTAGTCTCAACTGTATACCAGTAAAGTCAAACCATAAATTACAACAATGTAAAGTTTTGAAAATACTTCTACCAGCTCCAGTTTCCAGTCATTTTTTTATAGATTCACATGATGAATAATGTCATATTTTTTTCTCATGACTGTTCTCAATAAATGTATAGACTCAGCGTATAAGACTTACATCCCCATAATGTATAAATCACTGTGAAACAAAGGCCCATTTATCAGATTAGAGTGCCTGGATGGCAGCAGCAGGGAGGGTATACAGTATATATTGGCCCTGTGTCACCCATCACTTATAAATTGGGGCTTGCGTAAACTTCCTGCTGTTTTATATGCTTCCTGAGGTCAGGGGTCAACTGACGAGCATGACCAATCACAAGATAAATCAACGTCTGAAAGCATTTTGTCATCGGCATATACTAGAATTCAATGAGCTTTAATTCATTGTAATTGGCCCTGTTGTTACTCATTCTGACGGACGAGGTTTTTAACAGTGAGCTTGCGTATACACTCTGCCACTCTGACACTGCTTTAGCTGAGAGGGCTTTAACGTAACACTTGAGTTACATCACAGATTACTTCAGAATAGTATGCATGTGCATTCAGTTTAGTATTTTGGGGTTCATATCTGTAGGTTAACATTTTTATATCGCTGTCACGGCTGGTGTGTGCAGGGTAAAGCTGATACTGGCTGGTAGAGTACAATGATTTATTGCAGCAGAGATCGTATATATAGGCTTACAGAATTGTGAGGCAGACCAGGGTCGACACCAGGAAGGAAGTTCATAGAGGCAAGCAAATCCAACGAGGGGGAGGCAAGTAAAAGCAGGTCTAGACCCAGGTAAATCCAGAACAGGTAACAGGAAAAAAAACAGGAACAGATCAGATACAAATGGCTGAAACACAAAGGCACACATGGCAACTATGATGGTCTGCCAGGGAATGAATGGAACTGGGCCGGTATATGTACTGAGGGGCTGATGAGGGAATGAGATGCAGGTGAGCAGATGGGCGGGGCAGTCAGGTGATGGGGAAAGGAGGGAAAGTCCGAGGGCATCTGGTGGATGATTGGAAAATGGCAATGAAGAGGCCTGGGGAACAGGGAATGTGGCTGGAGAGGAGGGACAGAGAGAGACAGACTGAGACAATGGGTGCTTTTCATTACGCTGACTTTTCGAGGATCTTCAAAAGTTAGAGGAGAGAGAGGCGAGAGGAGGCTTCTGGAGGAGCTGTAAACGAGGATACTCCATTGTATGCTTTGCGGAAGTCTTTTCAGCTCCCACGACAAATAAAAGAGGCGTGACACACAGCTGGAATAATCTCATGGCAAGACTGGCATGTAGATAGTCGTGTTCAATGTTCATTGTTCATATCTGTTCCCTGGTTCAAAGTGTGACACAATAAAAACTTTATGAAGTTATAATGTGTCATAAGCTTAACACTATTCCTTCTTTTCTAATAAAGCTGGACTGATGTTAACAAAGCAACAAGTCATTCAAGTCATTCAGGTGACTGACATGCTTTATTAACATGGCTCAATGCTTCAGTAGCCGTTATTTACTCGTGCTTACATTTCAATCCGCGGGCACCCTAAAGACCAAGCCAATCAAACCCTGAGTAACACACCGATAGAGGCTCAGACGGCTTAATCAATACGCGCAGGATTAGCAGTAAGACGATGTCATCTGAATACCTTTAATTATCGCTACTGCTTTGCTTGCTGGAACTAGGCAGTGCACGTAAATAACCATCTGGATTGCTGAAACATTGCCAAATATATGTTCTTGCTATCAATTCAGATTAGAGAAATTAATCACAGTTTTACCTAAATGTATTTTCTGGTGCTTTAAAAAGATCTGCAGTATCATTTAGACTTCCAGTTGCTTCCTCTGCCAGAGAGCGGTCCTGCAGCGTGAAGGCAATGCAGCATTTTTTAGCAGCTGAGTATAACCGTTGGCAATCAAATTTTCCATTTTCCTTATTAGTTCTGATTTGAATCACTCACGCTGTTGAGTGTAATACCTTCTAAAGCTTGGAACTGGAGAGAAGATTATATTATAGAAGCGATGACTTCACTCTCATATGGGGGGTTGTTGCTGCTCTGTCCACTGTTAGCCCTGCTCCATCACAAGATGAGGCTCATTACAGCAAACAATCAGGCCATCACGAGGATTATAAACATATGTGAGCAAGAGGCAACATTAAGGTATCATTTGGAGCTTGGAGGTTATTCAAAAATTTGGAAGAAACACCCGTACGTACGCCCATCATTAAGCAACCGTCAGCTTTTCGTTGATTGCCAAAGGAAGACAAACTGCTAAAGTATGTAAATCACTCATGAGTCCTCATTCTGATCAGCACCTCCCCCTCTCTCTATATCACTTTGAGTTGTTTGTCATTCTGCCTGCCACACAATTCAATTACAGCGAGGTCTGCAACCTGTCACTCCCCATTTTCTTGATTACATCTGCAGGGTGACCCCTCGGCAGACGTCTAAACATTCAAACGTCTTCAGGTCCGGATCAATAATCAAATCCAGTCTTACAGTCCAAAAGAAATGTCCCGCCCAACCCCCTCAGAGTTGCTCAGTAAATGAGGAGGAGGAGGAGGGTAGAAGCCAAATAGAGCCAAGATGTTTAATTAGTTTGACCCTGTGAGTGCCGTGGGACTGTCTCCAACCCCGAGCAGATGAACAGTGCTAATTAGCCGAGTGGATGATCAGGAATACTCACAGGTAATTCCATTCAAGGCTCTGATTGATTGGGTCAGCATGGACTCGTTTTTCCCAGGGGGGGGACTGTGGGGTGGACATCTTTGTCTCAGGGTCCAGATTGGGTTGGACGTCCATCTGCCTCAAAGTGGGTCAATCGCTTCAGCAGGAAAGCGGTGACTTTGTAGCGGCCGCCGCTGTAATCACGGTCGCACTGAGAGCCAAAGGTGTGTTTTGACTAGAGAGGAAGAGACGATGTAAATTAATGTACTTACTGGCATTTGGCATTGAAACATGATCAAATAAGGCTTGAGCCACATTATTATAGGTTATATTTTTATGATGCAATAAATTAAATTGTGTAAAAAGTGTAAATAACTATTAATGGATATTGTTTATACATTTTCGGGGAAAATAAAACCAGCTATAATTCCACTCATATTGTGTTTACTCTTATATAATTGCCCACACGCATATCTGTGGGAAAGCAATAAAACCGACAGCAGCCTTAGAGCTTACTGACATTTGCCAAGCACACACATACCAACACAATAGAGTCAAAATATGGACTATATGCATATCAGTTGCAGCGGTCCGAAGTTGCGACAGCAGGACAGAAAACTCTTGCTTTGAAGCTGGAAGTGCGTATTAAGCAGTAGCAGTAGGGAGTTCAGGGAAAAGATGATCCAAAGTCGCCCAATTTTCGTCCCAAAAGTAGCAGTAATTCAGTAACTATCAAGTTTACAGTTAACACTAAGAGCAACCAGTGTTACATTAGCTGTATTGAAGAATGAGGATATATCCAATCTGGGTATTAATGAAGATACATTCTATAATATTGACTTACTAAATTGATTGTGGTATTATTTATGGAGATCTTTGTTTAGGCCAAGACCTGCACAATCAATCTACATACAGTTGTATTGAAAGATCAGTATTGATTGCATATTCTGCAACATTGCTCATGGCGTACAGTACTAAGCCAGCCATGCAGAGTAGTAAAGCTCATTAAAACAATAATGTAAATTAAGTACGTTCTTTATGAGGTCAATGCAGAAAAACAAACCATCAAATTTATGGTAATTATTCTGTCCGCTAATATAAGCAGTTCTGGTTTGGTTTGATTATATGCAACGTAATCATGGCATCACAACCTTACGGAAATCCCGACGGCTCGTTTAAAGGCACAATTTCTGAATACGGGCTGTGTGTATTTCTCTGTAGATTGAGCATTTTGATTCTTTCATAGCATTTATATAGCACCTAGACCTGCTTTATAATAAAAAGATCTCACTTTCTACAATATGGGACCTTTAAAACCTTTCATGTGACTTTGGGTAACCCTGGCACCGCAACCAGACAAGGATTTCCTGGTTAAAGTGGGCTGGATTTGGAGGAACCCCATCATATATGCTTTTCAAAAGAATGCCCACAAGCTACACATACCTCACCTACCTAATTATAAACACCAATTATAGATTCTTCTGGAAGAATACACCCCACCTGTCCACTCACCGTGACGCTGAAGTTAAACGTTCAGTAGGTCGGAGTTTGGAAAGAAGGGATTTAAATGAACATTCAGTCCCACATGTCAGAGCGAGTGTCTGTCTGCTGTGTGGTGAGCAGAGCTTTAGCTGTCCAACTTCCAAAACCCAAAAGCATCTGTGGAGCCACTTTGTGACTGCTTCCACATCTGCTTCTTCAAATTGGACCGTTGTAAAATGCGACTGGAGGCCAATGAATCATTGTTTTCTATCGTTTGTTCCTTGTAAAAATGTTTCCTTTCTCTCAAGGAAAACAAAGCCCTTTTCTAAGAGGTTGAGGGCGAGTGGAAGCAGGGACATATCTTAACACTTTGAGGTCAGGGTGAGGACGAGGACATCTGCCAGCGCAGTTTATTACACCTCGAGAGTGTACACAGATGATATACAAATCAGACGGAGAAATGAGAGCGTAAGCAAAGTGTGAGTTAACGGTTGGTATATGACTCCCAGAGGCCCTGTGCACTTCTTCACAGTCAGTTTGACACCAAACACATAATGAGGCAGGCAGCCCTCTGGTGATTTTGGCCGGGGCAGGAGTCCTCACACACAAACACTGCATTTCACGGTTTGCTCTTTAGGAAACAAACACCCGCTCTGATGCTTCCTGAGCGTGTTTACGCTAAAACACAACGTTCATTAAAGCCAAACTAAGATGGCTGCAGTTAAAACAACGCCGCTGAGTCACTTAATGATTAATTCTTCTCTAAACAGGGAAACGCGCCAAAGAGAGGAGCTGGATTAATCTACAGTCAAGTGTTTGAGTCTCGGCCACCTGCCGCTGCTGTATCACTTACCATTGATCACAGAGTTCAACGGAAGCGAGGCTGAGTATCAACAAACATTCGTTCGTTCGTTCGTTCGGAGTCCAGCTCTCCTGCCTCGGCTGTTTACTCATCACTCACACGGGCAGGATCTGGTTCCACGGAGTCCCGCCAGGGTCTATCTTTGGCCCATAGTTCATTCGTAAAGAAATCTCCGCGAGCTGGGTGAGTTTGCAAAATTTGCAGAGCTATATTAGGAGGGATTCTGCAGCCCACAATCCTGCATATCAAGAGTGCTATGAAACTTTATATGAGTTTATATCAAAAGCATGCCTGCTAAAGGGGCCATACGGAGCTAACGTGGAAGGATTCATTACAGGAAATATGGATGGCTTAGTGGTTATGTGATGAAGTGTTGAGGACCAGGGTGGCTGGGGTCAAGAAAAGCTTTGAACCACAGTGATTTCACCCTGCTATAACATTTCATCAGCAAGCCGTGGATTTGAGCATGACAAGAGATGTTTGATTGAATCAAGACAACGCGCAACACATCTGAAGCAAATCAAAATCCAAAAACAATCGTCTTTTACGTTTTAAAGGTCCCATATTGTGAGATTTTCATGTCTTTTTTTATTATAAAGCAGGTTTAAGTGCTATATAAATACTGCGAAAGTATTGAAACACCTTTGAAATGAGCCGTTATGATTAAATACAGGCATATTCAGGGTGAAAAATGTGGAAAATAAAGGGTTGTTTGAACAGTACAGCATGTAAACATGTTCTAAAATACATGAACCTGAAAATGAGCATGATATGGGACCTTTAAATTCCCTCTGTTAATCCTATACGTCTTCAGTAAATGACAAGGCAAAGAGCTGTGAGCAGAACATGAGATGGAAAATGCCATTTGTCACGGCTTCCGTCTCCATCGACGGTGACGAGTTAAAATGTGAATTTACTGCTGTCACGGCGCTCTGCCAAGTGGGTACAACTGCTGTTTACTGCAAGAAGGAGAGAAAGACAGGACTCCTACACATTTTGTGCTGCAATCTACTGAATACTGCTGTAGCCTATTTTGAGGCAATGTACACTACACAGAGTAATTTGGCCTCTCATAAAAGAATAGTTCCACATTTTGAGAAATACACTTGCTCATATTCTTGCAGAGAATTAGCCTAGCCTGACAAGTTGGATGTTTCAATGGAACGGACAATTGACTTTCACTTCTTGGCAATATACGTTCTTTGACCGTTAGCTGCTAGCCGCCACCATGTTGAGAGCCGTGCTGAGGCAATAGAAATGCTCCCAATCTCGCATTTAAAGGGGAACATCACCTAAATTAAGAATTCCAATATGTTATTTCCAGTGATTAAGTAAGTTCAATCATTATTTGTGAACATGAGCTACTCTCTCTCAAAGCCAGGAACCAGAGAATAACGTCTCAAACTTGTGATGTCATAGGGTATCACAAATTTGAGTTTTAGCACACAAGTTTTTTGGATTTGAGAGAGAGTTGTTCATGTTTACTAATGTATATTGGACTGTCTTAGACCATAGGAATAACATCAATTGTATCTAATTTGGAGGCTGAATGAAAAAAGATTTTAAGAGTCTGTAAGATAAGGCACCCAGAACATCATCCACACACTGCAGCATTATCAATCACTCATCACGCCGGGCCGTCTGAGAACGCTCCACCTGTGGCTGGACTCGACTGCACCAAGCCAAATCAAATCAGGCACCCGGGCAGCTGTGTCGAAACACACACATACCACAACTCCATAATAACAATGTGTGATAAGAGTTCGGGAGGGTAAGAGAGCATTATCCTCAATCCCACGGCCTGCCAACTTTCTCCCATTGCCCTTATCAAAGACTCGGTTATACCCAACAAATCACCGCGGTGGGAAAGCTGAAAAGAATCCCACAACTGGGATGGTTGTGTGCAACATAAATGAACAATATTGACAAATACTTTTAATGATTTGAATCCTGTATCAGGACAATCCACACAACACTGTGTTTTTTTTTTGTTTCTGATTTCCCCTGATGGTCTCCCAGCTGCTGTGATGTTTTTGTGAAACACTGAGTTGATTCCTGGAAGCCAGAGCGAGAGACAGAGAGACGGAGAGAGAGCAGGATGCTGTATTGAGCAGCCTCCCTGCTCTTGGCTCACGCTGTGTAATTAGTTCTCCGCCACAGCGAGGTATCCCACTCCCTGACTAATGCATCCCACCTCCATCCATCCAACTATCTATCCATCAATCCATCCAACCCCTCTGGCGCCGTCTCTCTTCTAGGCTCAGCTTCTATTATTCACACCACATTTGACACATTAACAATAAGAGGACTGCAAAAAATGACCATTTCTAGAGTTGTGGTTTCAACTAATGAACTGTTATAATGCGGTAAAGTCGCACAATCATAATTTTAAGAGTCATTTTTTCAGACAATGCAGGGCGGTGTCAGTTAAAGGTACAGTGTGTAGGTTCTGGCGTCATCTAGAGGTGTGGTTGCAGATTGCAACCAACTGCTGCTCCGCTCACTCCTCCCTTTCCAAAACTGCTGTAACGTGAGCGGCCGAGTGCAAAACCGTGGTAACGCTGTTTGCCTCGCTCACATCCTTACCATAATAACACTACTTTAGGAGCAACGGAAGTAGGGCTGTCCCGAATATCATTTTTTGGGCTTCGAAGCTTCGCTGAGAAATATTCGAAGGTATGCAAAGGTTTCTTCTGTCTCCATCTCCCCCGTTTCAGTGCCGCTGCCGCGCTTCTGTACACACACACCTCAACACACAACAAACAGCGATATCCGTCTGAGAATAACTGAGACTAATTAATGTTGAACATGAATAATGATGTGGGATTATTCCTTATTTCATGGTCTATTTGGGGATTTATACTTTTAATTATTACATAAATACTGTATATACATATATACATATATATATATATATATATATACACACACATATATACTGTATATACATATATATATATATGTATATATATATATATATATATATAAAAACACTTTCAGAAGTGTGTCAGAGAACTACGGTGACCTTTAGGTAACGTAAAAGTGCGAAAGGCTCTCTCCAGAACTATTTGGTTTGTCCGTTCTGGACTACTGTAGAAATATGGTGGAGCAACATGGCGGACTCTGTGAAGAGGACCAAGGCTTATTGAAAAAGGCTGACACACGGGTCTTGAGCTATGGGGTATGACACCTGTACAGTGTAACTGAAGCTGCGGTCGTGCGTTGCTATTGGCTCAGTTTCGTGCAGCACACTGCGCATGTGTTGTACCACCAATAAAATGATGCGCAATGATGATGATGATGCGCAACATCTCTTCTTTTCACCCTCCTTGAAAACGACCTGCTCCCTATGTAGATATGAAGGGCTCATTCTAAGCTAACGAAAACACAACGATTCTTAGTTTCCGGTGATTATACACTAATAAAAACATAGTGATGAATATTATATTCAATTTCTGCTAATAGATCCTCAAAGTGTTACACTGTTCCTTTAAACTGGTATCAACAGTGCAAGAAAACTGCAGAATCGCCCACTCAAGACGCTGGCATGACACCAGCTCATAAACCAGATTCCTTTACATCTGGTGTTTTTGAGCTTTCATTCAGTGTTTTATTCCCACTGGGATTGACAGTGATTTGGCTAATAAGAAAACTACTATTTCCACATGAACATATCGTGTCAAAGGATCTTCAAAGAGAAGAATGTGCCCTGTATGGACTGCCGCTTGCTGATTTACTGCCAGAGGAATGTTTTTAATGGGACGGCCAGAGCGTTTGATGAGGCTGAATTATTAGCTCATAATATCCGGGGAGACAACGCCAACTTAAACCGCGAGGCATCTGAGTGGCAGACAAGAGGAAAAAATCTATCCAATCTTTCAGATCATCTCATAAATGGATGAGATATTGAGTTGCAGAAAAGCACAGAGCGTATGCACGTGACACGTTGTGATGTCCTGTCGGTTCCTCTCTGCCAGCAAGCATGCAAATATGTCTGACAGCTGTGTGGGGTAAAACATATGCAGCTGATGAGTTTGAGTTAAAACAACTTCAGGTGATCACAAAATATTCCTACCAGTTTTGACAAGATTCAGCTCTAATTAAGGCGCCTCAAAACACCCCAAAAAAGGAATTAAAGTAGAAATGCCACGTCTCTGGCAGCATGTCTTCTGTCAGCATAACAAAAACATATTGTAATTTGGAGACAGAGTATTACCACTAATACATATTGCACTAGTACTTTAAGTCCAGCTGTCCCTTTGGGCCCATTATTCCTCACAACATCTGCACAAATCAATAAATAAAAAGAGACAAAATCATGACTGATAACATGAAGGGTCCAACAGGGAATAACATTTGGAAATGCTGCCACCTAGCGGTCATCTGATAATTGAGATTATGTACACAGATATAATGTTCAAGGCACATTACTGTTAGAAACAGGGCGGTTTAATGGTCTCCCTGAAGAGGAGAGGCATTGTTTATTATGCTATTAAGGTAAGAATGAAGATGAAAATCCATTTTATGTTTTATTGCTCATTATATAAGGCTTTAAGGGCTATATGGCTCTCTGCTCTAATGGATTTCTGTTGATTGGATGGTTATAAAAAGACATACGTTGTGTGTTAGGATGGTTTCGTGATCTTATATTGCAGAGCTTGGAAGAGGAGACAGATTCCTTCTTTTGCAATGTAATGTTATATAGGAAAAGATATTATTTTTGTATGTAATTAAAATGATCCCCACCTTTACCAGCTGCAACATTAAAGTGTTATACATATTAATGCATCATTAATTATAATTCAGTGGTGGAATGTAACTAAGTACATTTACTCAAGTAAATTGTAAAACTGTACTTTACTTGAGTATTTACATTTTATGTTACTTTATACTTTTACTCTATTTTGAAAGTAAATATAGTACTTTTTACTATGATACATAATAATAAATAAATAAATAAATAATATGATGTATTATCACATGTTAAGTTACCCAGCAGTATATATAAAGTACATAAACTTTGCTCCACCTTTACCAGCTGCAACATTAAAGTGATGAACACATGCATTTTTTGATTTTCTAAGATAGTTGTAGTAGTCCGGTATATTTACAGTGTATTCTAATATATTGTGTATACTATAGTATCTATGTCACTAATTATATTTCAATAATACAATATATGTCATGCCGAAATGGGACATTCTGCATAATGAATACTTTTAATTTGTAATACTTTAAGTATATTTAGTTGCTAATACTTTTGCACTTTTAACTTATGTAAGCCTTTGAATGCAGG
This sequence comes from Sebastes umbrosus, assembly GCF_015220745.1. Lineage (NCBI taxonomy): Eukaryota > Metazoa > Chordata > Actinopteri > Perciformes > Sebastidae > Sebastes > Sebastes umbrosus. The sequence goes on from NC_051291.1 coordinate 10,560,777, forward strand.
ACTTTTACTTGTAATAAAGTGATTTTACACTGTAGTATTACTCTTTTTACTGAAGTTAAGGGTCTTAATACTTCTTCCACCAGTGTTGTAATCCCATAATATAATATACAGGACCATTCTGCATAATTAGTACTTTATATTTTGATACTTTAAGTATATTTTGATGATAATAATTTAGATTACAAAGCTAAAGTTTCAGATGTAGACTGCAGCTCTGTCTGCAGCCACTTGGTGCTGCTCTCTCAACATGCATTATGCTGCTGCGGGGTTATGATAATACACTAAATGGATAAAATATTACAGACTCATTTTTCATGTACTATACTGATAAGTTAATAACCCGGGTAAAAGCCTCATTTTTCTTATTAAATCTGCACCACAATCACAGAGGAGGAGATGGAGATAAAGAGAAGCGATGCAGTTAAGTGAGTCATTTTAAAACTTTCAGACAATTATGGTTGCACTTTAAGCCAGAGGCGAATAACAATACCATCCAAAACTACGAGGCAATACAATCTGGGAATTGTCTCAGAGGCTGTAAAGTGTCGATACTGGGAAGAAAAATCTTGAGCTTTTTACTGTTTTTGCTTCTTTAGGCCCAGAAACATCCCAAAACTCATCATCATCGTTAAAGCGGTGCAGGGAGTGAAGGCTCATCCTGAAATTCCTCCACTACCTCCTCATCAATCAGTCCTCCCGAGTCAGCGCCAAAAAGCTCGGGGGCAATCGGATGAATGCCGACATGCTGAGAAAGAGAGAGCAAAAAAATAATCCTGTGATCATCATATACATTTTCAGAAATTAAATGCTCGTAGAGAATATGCAGCTCTGGAGGCAGGATATGACAAACACTGAGAGGGCTTGAATTGAACCAAAATGTAAGCAAATATAAAACCAATTGCCTCAAGGAGGTAAAACAGCACAAAACAAATATATATATATATTCTATCCACTCCAAGATAAGTGAGCTGCACGAAAGCCCATTACGGAAAGTACCTATTTCCCAAAAATGAGTGGGGGGAAATGAGTAGCTTTGAAGCAAACATCTATCAAACATTTTGCTCAAATGAGCAATCAGGGGTATTGATGTACACAGACTCTTTAAGTACAAATCTGCAGTTTTCATTCAAAGGGATTTCTACTGGCAAATCAAATGAGATGAGCAATCTTTTCTAGACGGAGCGAAGCCTCTAATGCCGCCTAAAGTCATTTGATGACATCAAATATGTACGCAGTCAGCACAGGAGGGGTGGTGGTGGTGATGGAGGGGACTCGGCGTGGAGTTGTCAAACTAATGTGCTGCATATATTTAAAGTTAGCCAAAGGTCAGAATAATCAGAAAAGTCAGTATGCAAACTACGGATCCACACTCTTTGCCGAGAACTCTTCCTTTTCGTGACGTATTTCCAGTAACCGCCACAGTGCCCGAGTGCCCGTTAAGGCCGCGAGCATCAGAGCTCGCTGGGACACACTTGATTAATGAGGGCCATAATGTGGCAAATACATGGGAGCACAGATGCTTGGCTGGTTTTATTTCATTTCCACATAATGAACAAATAAGTAGGATCAATGTACAGTACAGTTAGAATCAGATGAGAACTGCACATTTATGAGCTGGGAGGAGTAATACCATTGATAAAGCAATTAAATCAGGGTGTCCTCGTGTTGCAAGACCTTTGTTGCAAGTCATACCCTTCTCTCTCTCTCTCTCTGACTGTCTAATAAAAGGCAAAAATGCAACTAAATGAAGTTATCAAGACACATTTAGATGTACTTTACATAAAAAAAAGAGATATTGTGATATTATCTTGAATGGTTTCTATCTGATTAAATCTTAAAGGAACAGTGTGTAGCATTCATGGGGATCTATTGGCATCTATTGGTATGTTTTCTTTAGTGTATAATCACCTGAAAATAAGAATTGTTTTCGTTACCTTAGAATGAGTCGTTTAGGGTTGCAATCTGCAACCTCACCACTAGATGCCGCCAAATCCTACACACTGCACCTTTAAGAGAAGCGACATATTTTTCACAATCATTGACAAAAGGATACATACTGGTTTTTACACACTCAGATATTCTAGTTTCATCAAGAAGAATATATATTTTTTGAGGTTCTGCCATTACTACATAGTGTTTTATGCGTAAATAATAACATTCAGGCTGAATCAAGCATGGTATAAACTTTAACTTCTGCATGTTTGACAGGAGTCGATATTATGAGGATAGCTCTGAATATTGCTTCAAAGTGGAATCGAGATATGTGAGCATCAAGTGTTGGCTAATTCACACCAGCCAGCGGAGAAGTGTGGCTCACCGCAATAATAACATTCTTCTGAGGCCGTGAGACGTGTTCATGTGTTTCAGGCGGGAAGAAATTCTTTGTAACACAGATCAACATGTCCCAGGAGTCACAGGATCTGTTTACTGTCTGGCTGCACTTTGTCGCTACAAGTTAAACCTTTCCCAACTTTAATTTGGCCGCACTTCGACGCAGAATCAAACGGCCGCAGCTCGCCGAGTTCGGGAGCGACTGCTGCAGCTTTTCATGTCGCTGCTGCTGCTCTGGTGTGAATTCAGCACCAAGTGTACTGTGTGTTGTCATTTTTCAGTCATGGGACAAACTTGCCTACCAATCGGGGAGGTGTAAATGTACACTTCAGTGCTCCAGACTGCAAGTTTGTGCATTGGGACAGATACGAAATACACTTGGTTTTTTGTGTGTGTGTGTGCTGCTTCTGCTGCTGGTGGTGGTGGTGTTGTCCCATAAAGCATTGCATAAAGGGAGCGGAGGAGATGCTGCAAGACAGTAAATTATGGATAGTGGTGAGACAGTTTAAGGAAGATCACAGAAAACAAAGAAAAAAAGGATGAAATCTTTTTGGGGAACAATATTTCGCTTTCTCTTTGTGAATTCCAGAGTTGAACTTTCACAGACAGCTCGTGTGTTGCACCATTTGTTCGTACAAAACAGTAAAGTAGCGTCGACTTCTTGAGTTTAAAAGTTCATTTTTGACCTCGGAAACACTTTGACAAGCTTAACTCAAGGTCCACTTACTAGCTTTTACCACAGCAGTTAGTAGACCTTGAGTTAACGGATTGAGGTGATTTTATTGTTGGATTTGTTAGTACAATTAGTGTATACTGTATAGAATTAGTAAGTAGGGTATGTATAAAACTGGTACAAAGTCATATATAGGTGACCATGAGCGAGTGAAATCACCACAAAAAAATGTTTTTTCTGATTCTTCCTCAAGAGGGTCGGAGGTCCTTCTGAACGGCTCTGAACAGCTGCACCGCAGCGTCCGTCCACGCCTCCCTCTGCTGCTGGCTGCTGACTCGCTCCAGCGTCTGAATGGCGTACACCAGGGTCAGCACCGTCCTCTCAAAGTCCTGCCAGCTCAGACGCTGTCTGCGCTGGCCGAGCTCCGCCGTCAAGCGGCGAATGTCTGAGAGCCTCTTGGGCAGGACGTCCTCGCAGATGACCTCCAGCTTCTCCACGCTCCTCAGGGAGGCCAGCTCCTCGTCTGGGATCAGCATGTCGTGCTCGCCACCTTGGATCTGCATTCCAGCGAGCAGGATCTGGCAGAATCCATGAAGAAAAATACTAAGGAACTATTTAACGAATATAAATTGTTACCAAAGAGACTCTATGTTGACTTTATATAAGATATTAAATCATAATCCTTTCAACAATGTCAGGAAATCTTTGGTCAACACATACTTCACATCTCTGCTCATGATTAACGGGACAGCAGCGGCGCACATTGTTTGAGTTTCTCAGCAGACAGGAGATGGACCGCAAATGTGTAACTTGGACAGATATTTTGTACATTCTCGACATATTTAAAGCGGTTTCCTGCAGTGAAGCGCTGAGCCGTTAACTATTTCAACACCTAGGATCTGAAACTGACCTCATATAGCAGGCTGACATCCTCCGCCGAACGCTGGAACGTTGGGTTGATCAGCGAATACGCCCCGCGTTTTATCCTATACGCAGATGGATACAGAGCTAGAACACACAAGCACAGGAAATTGGATTAGAGGATCTCCCTCGTATTCAAGAAATTAGGCACCACATTATCCGACACATGTGGGTGGGCCAGAGGTTGAGTAAACACAGCTACATTACTGCTCAAATATTATGCAGGTTACATAGAATCTGGCTCCAACTGGGCAGAGGGTAATTGGTCTTCGACCAGAGCCACAGATGCTCCTATATTTACAAGTGGCAAGTGGCCGGTGCACCCAGAGGTGAGATATCGGCGCTCACGGAGGGGCAGGTGCCGCTGACCTCATTTGGTCGGATTTCAGAGTGCCGGTCCAGTATGTGTAGCAGACCAGAGACCCCGTAATCTGAGGGGTCCAGATAGGGTTGGAATGAAACCCCCTCGCTCTCAGCTAGTGGAAACAGTTGCTGCGGATACATCTCTGTGATAAAATACCATGAAATCCATATTTTACTGGAGGTGATAACCAGAGGCAATTCCACATGGTCACACACCTCTAATCCAGATGTAGAAAGTAACTAAGTACATTTACTCAGTTTAAGTATTCTATGTTATAATTCACTACATTTATCAATTTATCGTTTAGCTATAAAGCAGCATTAAAGGGCGGGTCCATTATTTTTGTTTCAGTTGGTTGCAATCTGCAACCTCACAACTAGATGTCACCAAATCCTACACACTGCACCTTTAAAGGATTTGACTACTTATTACACTATTCACCTTATACCCATAATCTAGTGACATTGTCTCTGTAAATACTTGAAATTCAGTACTTTCTTTATATAAGAACTTATTTTTAAACTCTGAAAAAACAAACTAAAGTTGGACTTATTTTAAACCCTCAAAAAAAATAACCCCAAAGTTCACACTTTGTAGCTTTTAGCTGCTCAAAGAGACATCTTTTAGTTCGCTGGCTCTAAATTCTTAATGAAATCAGGGGGGGCATACGTGTCCAAAGAATGATTTATGAACTCGCCTGATCTTACGGCACCATATTTGTGTTCTCATTTCAGCCCTGTGTTGATAGTGAGCATATATTCCCACTGGTAATGGAAAATCTTTCGGAGGTCAAGTCTAAACAAGGCTGAAATAAGAAAGTAAAGGGGTCACACAAGGTTGCAGAGTAATCCAACACTCATTTGGTCCCAGACTCTTTGAATATGCTCATATTATAACGCCCTCTGTGTGAGACTCCAAGACCAATTCAGTCAGGAGGGTGACGTGAAAAGCAAAGTCGATTGGAGCTGAAAGGGGATTCACGGCGAAATGAAGTAAGTTGAAGCTGCCTTTGAGCTCCTCCAGACATCTCACTCTCTTTTTCCACTTCTTAGCATATGCCGTTGCCATCCAGCGCTTGGCTCGGCGTGGAAGCCGACACACGGATCTCAATGAGGTATACAGTATGAACACTGGGCTCGAATTCGGATACAATCCGCCTCCTACCCTACGGCGGCATCTACGATGCACCGCTTCGCCAATTCTGCAGTAATGATCGGCCCCGCTGCCCGGAGCCTCGTCGGCCAGATACATTTAGGCTTTATAGCATTTGGGAGGCCAGCCAAAGCCACATGCACTGGCTGATCTCCCCATGTACCTGCTTCCTGCTTGGGCGACTGCCAGTCTCAGCTCCGGCTTTGCTTTCACAACCCAGCCACCGTTCAGAATGTAAAGAAAAACTGCTGCTCTACTGTATGTTCCAGTGTTGCCTGCCAATTTGGCACATTTGCGTAATCCTTAAACATATTATCTTGAACCTTTCACCTCTAAAATCTGCACCAAACAAACCTGCACTGAAATTTTTAATTATTTCTTGAGTGCTAAAATATTTTCTGTAAATTCTATCGTGAAAAAAAGTTGTTTCGAGACTTTCTCCACAATGAAGACTCCAAAAAAAGATCAGAATCAGCTGAAAAAAAACTGTAATTTGAGTGTTATGCACATAAATCCTTCTTTAAATTGTTCCAACACCCCCAAACACCAAATAAAAGTGCTGAGGATATTTCCCCAGATCCAACATTGACATTCAGCTACGTGTGCATCACAACTTATAGGTGTAAATTTACACTCATCGTTGAGCGAGTGACTCCCGAATGCACGATCGGCAGCGGAGGAGGGATGCCTGTGCAGTCGTATTAAGAGACACTCCGGCTCCGGCGGGGAATTGTCTTTGTAAACAAAACAACACCCAGAGGAAAGTGTTCTCATTAGAACAAGGGTTATGTTGTTAAAGGATCGAGGAGCTGCGGGGAAATGACACCTTGGAGGCCGACCCGATGCTGATTTACATTTAAAATGAATAATCTCAAATTTACATAAAGGTTGTGTCTACCACTCTCTGTCATTGTTTGCTGCACGCAATGGCGCTTTGGCATGCAAGGAGAGTGTGTGTTTGATGCTTCCAGCGGCGGGAAACAGCAGTTTGCAATAAAGTGTTATTGCTGGTTAATGCTCACATGGTTGGAGCAGCGCCGCTCCAGACACAGGCCATGTATCTTATAACATTTAGAAATCCCTGCGAGGAAAACACAATCAATTTAATGTTGCACATTTGTAACGGCTAAGTGAAACAGGTACAGGACTCAAATATACAACTAACAGGTGATGCCGGGCACACACTACACTATGATTCCCTCCCCTCCCAACAATGGTCAGTAAAGCCCCGATTGTTTGATGGTTCTAAAGATGATCTTTCCAGATGTTCCTGGTGTGACGTATGTTAAGAATGTTTTTTACATCCCCAGATCATCATCAGATTTCAAATCGCAAATATGAAATGTTCAATATTTACGATCGGATATCCTGTTGTATTTGGGAAACCCTGAGGACAGCCGATGACTCAGTCACGTGGGAAATAACGATAACCAATTGGGAACCAACCTGACTGAAGAAGGAAGGACAACAACCTCCATCACGGCGGCCGTGGCTAATGCATGGGCGAATGCATGGGCTAATGCAAAACGCGAAGCATAAAGTAGTAGTAAGATGGACCTCAGAAATGGAGGACCAACTACTTAATTTTTGGCAACAACACAAGTGTATATTTAACGTGTCTCAATGATTTCATCCATTTTTCTTTTTTCTTCGAGAATTTTCAGTAAAAGTAGTGCAAAAACTAATACCGCTAAAATCACGTTTGATCGTGTGAGATTTTGCGAGATTCACAGTTTTGAGAGTCGGGACTCTTGTTGTTCATGAATCTGTTAGTGTGTGGTGTGCTGTTTTATCCAAATCGTTGCTCTGCACACACTATCGGTAAAAAACTGTTAAATTTATCATAACATTGTTATCTGTTGAGGCCATGTCCACACGTATACAGATATTTTTATAAAGTGATATTTTCCTCTGTGTTTTATCCTCTCGTCCGCACGCAAATGGAGTTTTGGGTCACAAAAATGGATATTTTTGAAAACACCTTCTAAGGTGCGGATTTTTATAAACTCCGGTTACTTTGTATCTGTGTGGACGTGTAAAATGGAGCGTTTGGGAAACGGTGACGTCCTCTCCTCATGTCGTGCATGCCCATTGTTGCTTTGTGTAATGAGCATGCGCCATAAATAATAACAAAGATGGCAGAGTACCAGCTTTTTAACGTTTTGTTAGCACTGCTCGGATTAATTACTACTTTACATTTGAAAAATGCTCCAGTCACAGGAGGCCAAAGCAGGAAATATCACGCGTTTCAAGTTGTTTTTGCGTTCAAGTTAGTACGGAGATATTTTGTAAACTGAAGGTCACATGGACGGAGGGGAAAATATCTGTTTTTAAAAATACCTGTATACATGTAAACAGGGCTTAAGATTTGAAAAATCTTTTAGTGTTGGCCAGCCTTAAGCTAAAAGCAAAGTTCACTGTGTAAGTGGTCAAAAACATGGCAGGGAGTCAGGACAGAGAAGCAGAACAAAAAAGGGCAAGGCAGGCAGGCTAGAAGTCCAAGAAGACAGGCGAAGAATAATAACAAGAGGAAGGCAGACAGAAGAAGACTATCTGGCAGGGAACTGGAGGAGCTGATGAGAGGATTGGGATCAGGTGCACAGCTGGGTGTGGAGGTCAGCTGATGATAAGGAGTGGGGAAAAGCTGAGGGCCACTGCAGGGCAGGGAGGGGATATCTAATACAGAGGCCTCTCCTCACAACATCTCAGCTACTCCCGCTGCTCCTTCCAAAGCCTGTTCATTCCTTAACGCCTCCCCTCCCTTCCTCCAGCGTTTCAAACAATCAGTGTTTGGACGGGAAGGCTTCCCCCAATGTCATTATGCACAGGCAGGGAACTTGTAATCTCCCGCTAACTGCTTGCAAGGAGATGAGGGAACAACAAAGATCCATTAATTAGCAGGGCTAAATGGTATTCCTGGCTGGAGGGATGTCTTGATGAGAGAGAGAGAGAGAGAGAGAGAGAGGGGAGAGAAAAACAAACAAAAACACAAACAAAATGGACGTCTGGATCCCTCCGGCTTACGGTAAAAAGAGGGTGAAAAGGACACGGGAGGGAATAAAATCGTTGCCGCACGGTCCCATCTTCTGCTTAGCATTTAAATTCACCTCGAAATGATGTTAAAATCCAAATAAACGGCTTTTTTTCAAGCAGCTCAGATGCAAAATCTACCATTTACAATGTAGACAGACTTCCCCCCGTCAATATCCCCACTGTGAGACAAATCTACGAGAGGCTAAGCTGCAATGAAGTCACTAAGTATCGCCAGGGAACATGAGATAGAGGATCTGACACGGTGGATATTAAAATACTGGGGAGACTAGTGATGATTGGAGATACTGGAGAATGGTCACATATGTCAAATTTACACAAATACTGTCCTTCACAATAACCCAGGGACCTCAAGATATATGAATGAAAATGGGTTCTATGGGTACCCACGAGTCTCCCCTTTACAGACATGCCCACTTTATGATAATCACATGCAGTTTGGTGCAAGTCATAGTCAAGTCAGCACACTGACACACTGACAGCTGTTGTTGCCTGCTGGGCTTCAGTTTGCCATGTTATGATTTGAGCCTATTTTTTTTAATGCTAAATGCAGTACCTGTGAGGGTTTCTGGACAATATTTGTCATTGTTTTGTGTCGTTAATTAATTTCCAATAATAAATATATACATATATTTGCATAAAGCAGCATATTTGCCCACTCCCATGTTGATATGAGTATTAAATACTTGATAAATCTCCCTTTAAGGGACATTTTGAACAGATAAAAGATGTGCAATTAGTTTGTGATTAATCGTGATTCAATATTTTAATTGATTGACAGCCCTAAGTGTTGTACAATAGCATCAATGGCTAGTTGTTATGCTACAAACCATGATGTGGTTTTGTTTCCTCAACCTAACCAATCGTTTCACGTTACTGGTGGTGACAGGGTTGGACAAAAACTCTTACAAAACAGCTTCGTAGTAACTCTAGGACATGCAATCAAACAATATGACTGTTATTAGTCGAAGTATTATTAAACTCCTGTCAATGTCCCTGTCTCTCTACTGTAGCTGGCTTCAGCATCATGTGACTTATCCAATGTTTTCAAGATATGTGAGTGTTGAGAAAGGAATTTCCTCAGCGAGTGGATCCAGTAACAACAGGCCGGTCATTTTTCATTAGAAAACGATCTGTTGATGTCCTGAATGTCGCAGTGTTTCCAGTATAGATAAATACATTCCTTCACAGACACACACACAGAAGCAAACTAAGATTAAACCATCACAAATGTTTGTTTCCATTTTCTAATATTTTAAACAAGGATGCAAATCGTCTACGGGATCATGATAGAGATATAATGTATGCATAGAGTCTGTTAAGTCTACCTACCTTTCCTGTGGTGCTGAGTGACAGCCAGGTGCGTGGACAGGTAAACAGTGATGAGCAGAGCCCACCACTGCCTCATGTTGATCATCACACACACACAAAATCAACACACACTCTTCTTCCCGTCTCACTCAGGGGACGAACATCACACCGGTGGATGAAAACGCTCCGACTGACTGTTGAGTTTCGGCATTTCACATCACGCACCAGTTTCATACGCATGATCATTCCTTCATTTGTTTTTTTTTCTGTTGCCACCTCCCTCCCTCCCTCCATCCTCTCTCTCTCTCACTTTTTCTTATTTTCTTTTTCTGTGTGTGTGTGTTCTCCGTTCAGGCCTGGCCGTCTGGGCGCTCATCTGGAAACCATCAGGATTGGGAGGACGCCTGCCCTCTTGGCTGGACTCTTCTCACAGCTCCTGGCTGACTGCTCGACTGGCTGACTGGTTCGGTTACTGTGCGACTCTCCAATTGACTGGATAAAGAGGTGATGGACTAACTGAATGAGTGGCTGACTGACCTGCCGATTGATTGAGTGAACATATTGGCATCCCATGAGCCAGAACCAAACCAGAGCTAGTACAAGAGACAGATGGTGTCCTTACGCTTGGGCCAGACTGCCCGCGTGAGCACTGCAGCTTGACGGCTGGTGACCCTAAACCAGGGGTCAGCAACCTTTACAATCAAAAGAGCCATTTTAGGCAAAAAAAATAAATAAAAATCTGTCTGGAGCCACAAAACATTTGATCATTGTGATGAAGGTAACACAGTGTAGAGTCTAGGTAAATAGTATATAAGTCTAATGCAGTGAGGGCCAAAGTTCAAATGTATGATGGAGTATTAGGACCATATTGAGGGAAAAAACATCTGAGGTTTCCAGAATAAAGTCATAATATTACCAGAAAAAAAGTCGGAATATTACGAGAATAAAGTCATAACTTTAGGAGAAAAAAATTAAATAACACCTAAAATTACTACTTTATAATATTATGACTTTATTCACATAATACTACGCCTTTTTTTCTCGTAAACCTATGACTTCATTCTCGTAATATTATGCTTTATTCTTGTAATATGACTTTATTCTCAAAATCTCAGATTTATTTTTTTTCCCTCAATGTGGCCCTAATACTCCGTCGTACCGTCGTACCATAGACCTACAACAATGATAAATAAAAATGAAAAAATGTAAACAAAAAAACAGTTATTCATTTCCACTGATTTTTTTCAAAATCCACAGGGAGCCACTGGAGAGGGGCTAAAGAGCCGCATTTGGCTCCGGAGACGCAGGTTGCTGACCCCTGCCCTAACCTAACCCTAACCCCCCTAACCCTAAGTGGTTGGTGAAATATTTTGGCAATAACATAAATTTGTGTCAGTGTGACCAGCAACCGGCATAAAACCTACGCTAAATCAAATATGTGGGTGATAAAATCAGACTTTCCTACCAGATCGGTCGAGGGCCGGGTAACCAACAAGATGGCAACAGGTGATCCGCTGTGGCGACCCCTGACGACAGAAGAACATCAGCATGTTAGCATGCAATTGGTCCATTACAACAAGATCCAAGTATCTTTTTTTTCCTTTAATGTATTCTGTCAAAAATGGGAAATCATCTTTCTCCCCCCTAAACCTTAAAACAAACCTTTCTTTTCATGTATTTTGGCTTAAATTCTAGGTTAATTAACTGAAATTCTGCGCCACAAACAACAAAGTGCTGACTTTAAAGGCCCGTTTGATCGTAGGTGGCGTGCGGCAACCAGACGACGATAAAAAAAAACAGACGGAAAACAAACAGCTATACGTGTCAACAGTCAACATCGACGACGGCTGTCGAGGACCACTCAGAGCATCTTGATTCAAGGCTGTCGAGACTCTTTTCCCCGTGTTTATGCTCTCTCCTCCACAGCCTCTTGTGCTCATTGTTGTCACAGAATATGTTGCAATAAAACACACAGTCCCCATTCTAGTGCCAACGCACATAATAGACTGTGTAGGTGCTGTGGATTTCACATGGTTTGAATACTTGGCTCGGCATCAAAGGCTGCATCTGCTAAAATAAAATACAGATATTATTCCAGTAATGTGCAGATTAGAGAGCAACCATTAATTATTCAAATTGAAGCTGCAGACATCAAACTTAAATGTTTATTCTAACAATGTAACGCTGATAAGAGTGCACTATTCCTTATCGACGCCGTGCTCTTAGAATAAACAATGAAGTCTGGTATGCGTGCGCAATTTTTGAATCATGAGGCGCTACATTTTTCCAGCTAAATATTCCCTGTCGGCGGCGATAAAAATATTGAGTGTACACGTGGGATCCGTTTATCTGGATACTTTTAAAGCAATTTGATGTCTCTGTGTGGGAAAAAAAGTTCAACTCATGTGCTCAGTTTTAATGCTCCAAAGCTGGTAAATAAAGTGGTGGAGGAATTTTACAACACAACAACAAAAAAAACTGCTTGATGAGGAGACATAAAACATAATCATGTTAATCTAGTCGCCGCCATATGTTTGAATATTTACTCCCAGCAGATGTGAAGGTATGATGCCCTTCTTTTTTTTCTGTAAGCCTGCAGAACATAAAAGGCATTTACATGGATGAGGAAGCTGGGAGAACGCCTCAGTGCACAAGCTGTAACTCTGCATGTGATTCACATGACTAACACATCAGGCGAAGGCAGATGGCATTCTGAGGGGCGAAACAAAACAAAAGCCTAAAAATGGCCTCCCCGCTGCAGCTCTCGTCTCCCGTTTGCCTGCAGGTGCAACGCAAAAAATGCTGACCCCTGAATGTTTGGGGTCAGAAACACACAAATACTCCACACACAAGGCTGTAAAAAAACCTCTCCGGTTACAACCATGAGGGGGCAGTGTTACTGTTCGACACACATCCTGAGAGAGATCCAAAACTTCTCCCAAGATCCTGCAGTGATTGCCGCCCGCTCACCCCAACTCTGCATGATGCTGCATGAATTCAGAAATAATTGAATTCTATTCAGATAAGGTCTGACAATGTGAATGAATGCAGCCACTCGACGCAGATCAAAGGGTTGTTTGGGTTCAGACCAGGTGGGGACCCTCGAGACATCCTTTAGTTTAATTGCTTCTGTGCTATAAATCACTGGAATGCCTCGAATATGCAAATTGGTACGAGGCCGGCGTACATGTGAACTCTCGTGAGGCTCGTTTAATAGGCAAATTGGCGTCGCACAAAACCGTCTCCAGCTGCAGTTTCACCTCACAAAGCTGTGAGTCAGGGTATGATAGGTAAATGCCTCACCTGAGACCTGTGCAAATATCATAGTCTGTATATAAGAAGTGGACTTAGTCACCGTGACGTCACCCATTGGTTTGTGGACTGCTGCTTTGAAGCCTCGAGGTCGGCATATTGGTCGCCGTTGAGCTGTCGCAATAACCGCAATATTGACAAGGCAACCGCAGGCATGCAACTGCAACAACCGCTATCTTCATGTTTTTTCTTTTTTGAATTCTTTGTGTGCTGCATATTTACACTTTGCTAAAAGCTCAAGCAGCGTGACGAGGTGCTGAGCGTCTATTCTGCGCTGAGCGTCGCACGTATGGCGTTTGTTTTTAGTTGAAAAATGTTCAACTTTGGGTAAAACTCCACAACGACCAACTGTCACATCCTACATGTAACGATATACGGAGGACAAATGAATACACATAGACCAGCGGGTCCGTCCTTTTGATATTCCGTATTATTATTACAACCAGACGCAACCAAAGCGCAGCTGAAAGAAAACGATGCGCCTCATTGCCTTTCTGTGTTCTTCTGCATTTAACAATAAACAAGTATTTAATTCATTTTAAATTTCAAATGGTCAACTTTGTCATTTAAAAGCAATAATATACTTAATAATAGCCTAGAAATAAAGCTTATTTATATAGCACTAAAATCAGGATAAATAAAGTAATTTGTAAAAAAAAAAAAAAAAAATTCAATAATACTGCATATTGCGTTATGGTGAAATTCCTTCACTGCGACAGCCCTACCATCGCCACCTTGGTTTTTGGCCGTCGCCATGTTGTGATTTTGCAACCAGAATTGACTGGGTGCAAAAAAAATGAGGGTGGAGCTACACCAAACACTGAGTAAGACATTTTCAGGCGACCAAAGAGGTTATAATTAACTTTCATGAAGTGAAAAACACACTGTGAAAGGGTTAAAGTTGTAAGACGAAAACACGGACAACGCTGTGGTAGCGACCTGTCAATCACAAGATAGCCACACCCTAAAGCATCCCCTGCTTTATGGTCTATTTGACTCTAAATGGGACCATAATTTACATTGGTTTACAATGTTTACTGAGGTAATAAATCAAATGAGAAGTAGTGTCATTTTCTCATAGACTTCTATACAATCAGACTTCTTTTTGCAACCAGAGGAGTCGCCCCCTGCTGGCTGTTAGAAAGAATGCAAGTTGAAGGCACTTCAGCATTGGCTTCACTTCTCAGATATAAATATAGAAGATGCTGAGATTTGTAATGCTGAGGTGTTGTACTTTTTGTTTCCAGCCTAGGGACTATAACTCATGGGAAGTGTTCTGAGTAATGGCTCAAAGTTAAAGTACCTGCTATAATACAGCGAATATTGTTTCTGACAGATTGCAGGAAGTGAAGCCTGGAGGCCACAGCAGGAGGCTGCATGTAAAACACACTACTTCCTGGAGGACAGCCTCCAGCTATTAACTGAGCAGTATGTACATTGTTGCTATATACTGCAGTTCACTTCTGCTTGTCTGTGTAAAACCCAGCCGAAGCCTTTACGAGGTTAGGAGTTAGACATTTTAATTATTTTTAATCTCCCAAACCAAAGCTCTGCTGAAAAGCTTTTGGCCTTTGTCGGGCTTTCGCTGTAAATGAGACTTTGTTCCTGCTCGAAAGGTTGAAAAAGGTGAAAATGAAAGAAAAACAAGTCAGAGATATTTTTTTTTGGAAGGTCATATTCACTTAAATGAGTTAGAGCAGAAGAGGTGAGAAAACGCAGGAACATGGGAGCAAGAGAAAGGTGCATCATGAGGATAATTGTCTTTCAGAGAGCTGGACCGAGAGTGAGAAAAAGTTTGGAAAATGAACTCTTTGGAAGTTTTAAAAAATATTGATTGACCGTAGTTAGTGGCAGCACGGCGGCCGTCACAACAAGCGAGGCCGGAGTGAGAACAGGCTGTCGAGCACGTCTCTACCTGGCTGGCAGGAGGCAGGAGGCACATCACGCATCAAAAAAAAAAAAAAAAACTCCACCAAATACCGAGTGTGCCTAATCATCATACCTGAAGCAGAATAATTACCTCAACTGTCCATCAACAACCTCCGCAAACAATTTCATCAAGACTCATCTGAATAGAAGCGCAGTCGCAGCTCAGCGTCGGGGCTTTAAATGGAGCTGGCATGTCTTGGACAGCTTGCATTATCATGGTTGGCCTCGAAGGGTGCCGGGTGTCTCTTTACCCAAAACAAAAAAAACAAAAAGTAGCTACCTGTCTGCCTGAAATACACTACACACTGGAGAGGAGACAGCTACACAGTCTAAATAGACCACCTGTCTCATTACTGTGGCATACAGGAGCGTAATTAGTCATCAGAGTAAATAAAGCTTTATAACTGCAGTGAAATTAACGTCTTGGTGAAGATCACGTTGCTAATGTCCTCCTTTGTACTCCCGCTTGTAATTCTTGACCGGTTAATTTATAATGACCTGATTCCAGGTCCAGATGGCAGCCACTGGAGGACTAAATAAATAACTTTCTTTAGCAGCGCAGATTTATGTCACAATCAGCGACAAGAAGTAACAGCGTGATGATTTGATGAAATATTCATCAGCTGTCTGAAGTTGCAGATCACTGAATAAATGTGATGAAAATGTATTTTTGCAGTGTCAGTTGTCATCTCTTTCTTGCTTCTGGAGCTTTCAACCGAGGTTGTAATAGTTTAGGAATTTCAATTTAGTTTTTATTTTCTTTTAGTTTTGACTTTTTGATTTTACTTTCAGTTTTTCAGAAAGGTTTGATTTTTATATATTTTGTTTTATAGTAGTTTGTTTTTGTTATGGTCAGCCAGGTATAATGTCTCAGAAGTATGTAGCTACATATGTATGGGATAATGTACAGCGAGCCGGTCATTGTTGTGAAAGAATCCCAGACAGGGAGAAGCGCAGGGGTGAAGCATTGACCTGTCGGGGATTCTTTACATTCTGTACATTATCCCTTACATAATGGCCCTTTTTTCCCAGCATATCTTCTTTTACCGCCACAAATGACCCTGAGACATTTTCTTCTCCTTCCTCTCCTTAGTCATACCTATATAGTGTCTTCCCAGCACTAGTTAGATGGAAGTGCCTCTCTACCTGTTTCTACTGAGAGTGCTGCATCATCAGCAAAAGGCCACACTCTGACCCATCTGGGGTCGTCGGTGGCTGCAGAAGCTTTGATGTGTTGCGCGGCTCTCCATTTCAGGGCCAAAAGCAAACACCTCAACCCTCCTCTCCAAACTCACCTCCCAACCTCAGTCTGACGACCTTGCACACAAATAATAATACACACAGACCCGGAGCTGACCTCATTGGCTGGTTTCAGCCCGGTGCTCTGCTGCTCTCCATCTTTCATTCATCCTGGTGATGTCTCGCAGAGCGGCGGGCTTTGTTCTGCGAGCCAGGTGCTGGGAAGCTTTTTGTCCGCTGAGGTTGAAGAAGGTGCCACAAGAGGCGCAGGTGTCAGATAGATGATGATGCCGAGTTTCAAGTCATGTGCTTTAAAGTTGACTGAAATAGAGTGCAGATTTTATTTTTCATGTCAAGCATGTCGAGCAACAGAGCCCTGAAAAGGCCATGAAGGAAAATATACTGCTTGGATACTTTTTTTTTAAAGTTTGACATAAGTCCAAGAAAACTTTTGCATTACACTGAGAAATATTTGGCTTGTGGTCCGCCGGCAGGACAACAATAAAACCAAAAAAAAAAGTGTTTGCTTGAACAGATCCGACTCAGACTCTCCAGGAACTTCACTTCCTTCACTTTTTCCCCTCCAGACTTCTTCTGCTTCCTGTCTGAAGTCATACAGCTTCAGGATCAGCGTGGAGGCGTCTTGACTCACTTTGCCTCGCCCCGGGCAACTTTAGCATCTTTTTGGGGCCATTAGCATATTTTCACTGACTTTATAAGCAGTTGTGCCGCACTCAGGTATACATCGTATGACTAACTGAATATGTACGATAATAAACATTTAAAGTGAAAAAAAAAAATAAAATTAAAGGGACTCTATGTAGAAATCACAAATTGTTTGTTAACAGTGACACAGCGTCCTGTTGCTCACACTTGTGCACGCACTACGAAGATGCAAGCGAGCATCGGTCAAAACAGCGAGACGACACACACGAGACTGAACGTGATTGACAGGCATCGTGTTGATTAACGTTAGCAACATTAGCCAGCTAAAACCACAATATCACTATGTATTTCACGCGCTGGGCAGTAATGTTAGTTGGTGTTAGAGGACTCCATTTCTAACCGAACCTTAGCTATGGTTGCACACTTTTAGCCCTGTAACTGAAAATAAAATAAATGCGTCACCCGCGCATGACGTCACCTTTGTTGGATTTTCCCGGAAAAAACGGCCCGCATTCTTCACATTAAGAAATAGAAAAAAAAAAAAACGTCAGGAAAGGTCTAATTTTTTAGGTTACAACCTGTTCACACATTGGCAATAAAAAAAAATTATACGTGAAAAATTTACATACAGTCCCTTTAAAGGCCTGAGGTGCATACTGGACGTCGTTGCTGGTGGAACGCATTTTAATCACTGCTTAAAACCAGAGAAGTCAAGCTGATTTGAAAGCAGAGTTTGAAAGTTTTTCCATCAAAACTTTCAAACTCTCAGTCAAAAGTATTTTTAGTCAGTCATATGTCATGAAACTGAACCAGGATAAAGGGAACATTGGTCTTGAATGAATGCTATCTACAGTATGGTTCCCAATAGATTTCTGATACTTAAAGTTACAGCGCATGATCTAAATTGTACCACGTAGGTACAAAGGTGCAGAAACAACCAAAGAAATAGAGCCACACCAGCCATGACGACAAAACCTTTAAATATTCCACAAGGCAGGAAAAAACAGCGATAAAAAGTCTGAACCATCCCTCTTCTTCTTTGGCCAACTGCTTGGAATTTCCCTGGAATAAAAGTACACACTTCCTGGGGAAAAATCGAAACATATATTTCATAGTGCCAAAGCTTTTTCATTACCTCGTTATATACTCTCGGCCCTGTCTGTTCCGCTGCCTCTGGCTCGCATCGTGACGACTCCCCCTCCGGGGTGTGTTAATACGGAGGCGCTGATGATCGAGCTCGGCAAACACATCCTCATTACTTATGACCGGCTGATGATGGTTGCTGGAAAATCGTGAGTCCGATTTCGTGCATCGGTCATGATCACAGTGACAGATGTTAGCGCTCTGCCCATGTGTTTTGCCTCTCACCACGACTCCATAAGCGCCTTTCATTAGCATGCACAAGCCCGCCGACGCACTCTCGAGCATGAGCGTTGCGGTGATTACACAGGAAATGAAGTATACACATCCATCATTATTCTAGTTATTAGGCAGCAGCTGGGTGACACAGGGAGTAGAGCGGCTTCCTCTCAGATTCAGACCAAGAAGTTGATAGGTAGATACCATGCCAAACTTTTTCAGTTTTGCTGTACCTTCATTAGCCAACAGAATCTCCTATTTAACATTTAAGTTTCTTATATAAGCATCAATTAGCATTAAATAAGTACCTTTTTAAAGGGGACATATCATGAAAAACTCATACATTTGGGTATCTAGGGTGCCTATCAACCCACAAAATGTAAAATAAGACAACCCAGTCAGCTTTTTGTGGGCTGCCTAGATTAAATAGAGCGTGACCAGCTAGTACGACATGGTTGTTACCAATGGACTTCCTCTCTAGTTTCATATGATACCAGTATCTTCACTCTAGCCTCTGAAAGACAGTAAAGTCGGTTGTCAGGTGTTTAATCCTTTTTTTACCCAGGAAATATAGTTTCAGTTTAGTTTAGTTTTTCTTAAAGGATATAGTTTTTATTTAGTTTCAGTTTACTAAAAATATTTTTCACTGCTTATTTTCGTCTTAGTTTCAGTTTCTGCTTTCAACTCTATAACACGGTCCTCATTTGACACGGAACTTTCCATTACTGTGAGCACTTCTATGGCTTCTTGTCCAAGTTGAGCTCGACAGTTCATTCTCGACCTCCGAGGTTGACGAAAACAATCTCCGACTGGTCAAAGCTGGAAATCTCTCCGGGGTGCCGCCTGACCCTCGTGGGCCCCTGAAGGCCACGAGGTTGTCTTTGCAGCAATTACTTTGTGACAATTTGAATCATTCTGTTGAAGAATGTGAAGCACTTTACAACACAAGAAAAAACGGAAATGGTGAAGGAAAACTAGATCATTTCTGGAGCTCCGGACAGAAAAGGGGGTTGTGTGTGTGGGGTGGCTAAATAGGAGCATACAAAATTAAGTTTGTGGATAAAATATTGTTACATATTAGAAAATATTACCTACATACTTGGAAATAAACTACCAAAAATGATAATAAAAAAATACAGAAAGAGCAGAACACATGTGTGTGACTAAGCATGGTTGCAGCATATTACACAGCTACTTACTGAAGATCAATAATTTGACACAAAAACGGTCCGCCAGAGTCCGACATCTGAACTGCGCCCATAGCAACGGTCTTTTATACAGAAATTACAGACCGCAGAACGCCGTGATTGACCAATCAGAATCGAGTATTCAACACGGCCGTGTGATAACAGATGATAATAAAAATTTGTGCATAAAATTGTAGTTCAATGGCACCTCCTATACCCTTTGATAGAAACACACCGACACAGCGTAGTTGGACTACAGATATGTGGAATGATTTCTAATCGGTGGGAAAGTGTAATCCCAAGAAGCTGACATAAAAAACGGCCAGTAGAAAGAGTAAAAAGGAAAAAAGATATAAGCAGGAAATATGATGAAAAGTACTCAAGATCAAGTACAAGAGGAGGTTGCATAAAGGTAGATAACTACGGCCTTAGGGGCTGATCATACTGAGACGTGGCGCTACAGGCGCGGCCGCTTCAAAAACGCCTCGGCAAAGTGCATCGGGCAAAACAGCGTGGTGCGCCTGTGGAGCGGGGCTGCATGCTCAACGGGGCAATCAAATGTGATTAACGAAAAAATGGGGTCTCTCTCAGATAGTATCCTACATGAAACTATCACCCTACCACATCTACCGGCATCAAAACAGGAATAATCGGTAGAATACTCAATTACTAAAATAATCGATAGCTGCAGCCCTAGTTATGATTTTGAATACTAATGATAATCCTACAATTCTGAATGAAATGTTGTTAATTTGTAGTCAGAAATGGATAAGGGGGGATTAATGTGTCCATGTGTTATGTATACGACATACAGCTGAGAATTGTTCTCAGAGCAGAATGAACAATAAAACCCACAAGTATCGATTACATACCATTACTCAAAATCCAATTTGAGCCATGTGACCTTACCAGCACTATTGATGAAAGCCATGTCTCATTAAAAACATATTAAACAAGGTGGATTTGTGGCAACGGATCAATGTTAAACTCGACGCGGGCGGCGTGGATGCACAGAGGAGTGAACAGCTGGGAACGCGAGGACCGTCTTTCAAAATCATTTCATCTCTCTGCTCATGTGACTGGATCTGGGCTTCATCTTTTTCAGCCGCCGACGACGTTCGAGCTTTGACTTTCTGTATCCGATTTCAAAAACAACATCTGGAGGGAGGGAAGGAGGCAGCTCAGCTTGAACCTGCCTTTCTCTCTTCATTGTGCGCCCGTCTTTGTGACTGTCAAGCAGTCACAAAGCCGACCAAATCCAAATCTCTCTCCTTGTTAAAATCTCACACTTTCTTTTCTCTCCCCCCCAATCCTCTCAAAGCTGTCTACCGCGGAGCAAAGTGCCTTGTTAGATCAGATCTGTCGCCGGTTCTCCTGCAATATCCCCGGCTCACAAAGTCTGGATTATACAATTAAACTCTCCATCTTTACATTTCAAAGCCCTCATGAAAGCACAAACATGCGACATATGCACTCAGATTTATGAAATGAGCAAAGAGACGTGATTTGCGCCTACAGTACACAACATGTGAAGAAACATGTGTTCCTAAACAGACGTGCAAACAGCTGGTAATTAGTCTGTCATAGTTTTGTGTCCATAAGCGATTCCTCTCTTGTTTTTGTTTTCTCTTTCAGGTTATGTGTGATCCCTTCCTCTCCTCTGCCGCCTCATTCATTCGTCTCATTAGCTGTAAAGTCAGCTCTCAAAGCTTCCCTCCATCAAGGCTTTTTCCTCCGGAGCAGACTCGCTCTGGTTGCTTTGCTCGCTCCCTCTCACATCCTCAGGACCAGTCAGCGACAGCAAATAGCCTGGGATCTGCCTCGCTACTCAGCTATACAGCGCTGCCATAAAAAGCAATAGCTCAGTTGTTATGTCCAAAAGTTAAGTCTTGATTTCCTTTGCGGTGAGTGATTCTCTCTTTCTGCCGTCTTGTTATGGGGAAACGGGGACCACCCAATGGAGCAGTAACAAGTCCAAATGTCATGAACTAACAGTTACATCTTTAGTCACACAGATTTAGTCGATGAATCAGTGCCTTGGAGAGCTACCCTAGCTGTTCTGGGCATATTATATTCACCGAGACAATTTTGACTTGGCTTGTATGGACAAAAGAACGTGTTCGTGGGAAAAAGTAAGAGCTGTAAAAAGGAGTCAGTATGCTTTAAATAAAGTCTTCATCACATTGCTGAACATCCCACCAAATCTTTCTGGTGTTAGAGTTGGAGAGACTACCTCTGTAACTTTTCAAATTGGCAATCAGACAAGCCCGCCTTCCTCTATAGAGAGACAAAGTGCCTCTCCTTCTGGTGGACCACCATGGGAAGAGTTAATGGGAGTTAACGGCAAGAGACAAATCATTTTTTGATCCCGTTAGAATTGCGGGCATAATTGCAGAGGCAGAAGTGGATGTCGTGGCCGTGACATCACCCATTGGTTTGTGGACTGCTGTTTTGAAGCCTCGAGTTCTGCATTTTGGTCGTCGCCTTGTTGTTTTTTTGCAACCAGAAGTGACACGAGAGGGTGGAGCTGAGTACAACCGAATGCTGAATAAGACATTTTTAGGTGTGAAAGGGTTAAAGTTGTAAGACTAAAACACGGACAACTCCCAGACTGGACAATGCCGTGGTAGCGACCTGTCAATCCCAAGCTAAAGCAGAGAAAAAAACCTGCTTTATTGTCTATTTGACTCTAAATGAGACCATAATTTACTAAATGAACATCATGCTGTATTGAAGAAGACTTGAAACTAGTGATTGAGACCATAAACTCATGTTTACAATGTTTACTGAGGTAATAAATCAAGTGAGAAGTAGGCTCATTTTCTCATAGACTTCTATACAATCAGACTTCTTTTTGCAACCAGAGGAGTCGCCCCTGCTGGCTGTTAGAAAGAATGCAAGTTTAAGTCAACTTCAGCATTGGCTTCACTTTTTAGACCCGTGGAGTGTTTTCGTCTTACAACTTTAACCCTTTCACAGTGTGTTTTCAGTTCATGAAAGTTAATTATAACCTTTTTGTTCGCCTAAAAATGTCTTATTCAGCGTTCGGTTGTACTTAGTGTCACCCTCTAATGTCACTTCTGGTTGCAAAGAACCAACATGGCATCGGCTAAAATGACAAACTCAAAGGCCGCAAAACAGCAGTCCACAAACCAATGGGTGACGTCACGGTGACTACGTCTACTTCTTATATACAGTCTCGGTTAGGACAGAGTCAGGCTAGCGGCCTCCCAGTACTTCCAGTCTTTAATGCTAAGCTAAGCTATCCAATATTCTCATCTACCTCTTGGCAAGAGAGTGAAAAAGTCTATTTTTCCCAAAATGTTGAACTAAGTCTTTGTTCTCGGTGCATCCCTGCTGGCACAGGATGTAAACAGACGATAGACGTGTGGATGCGTCTACCACTTTTGTGCTTCGGGTGAAATTTCAAAAGGCTACTACATTTCTTAGTTAATATTTAGGCTATTTTTGGGGTTTATCTGCCGTATCAGCAGGAAGGAAGGAAGGATAATGTGCTGGAGATCAGGGTGTCCTCATGTCCACTCTCTGCCATCTCCCCTTCCCATCTCTTTAAAACAAAGCCTCTTAGAATATTTTCCCCTCTGATGATCTAAATTGATTTTAAGGGGCAATTGTGAAGCGAAAGCTTCCTTCTGACTTTCGCCTTGAGCATCTCATTTACTTACAATACGGGGGCTTGGGGATGAAAAGGCAACACAATAAACGGAGGGACTTAACACAAAAAAAAATTGGAATTTATTCAATCAAAATCCTCAGACTGTTGGAGCCAGTTCAGGATAATCTGTTGGATTCATTTTAATCTTTCTGCACCCCAACATTGCGTACTAACCCAGATTGTGAAGCAGCACTGTCCTAGATGTGTCTCTCCTCCCCAGCTGTCATTTCTGTTATTTATCTCCCCCATGCTCTCTATCTGTCCATCTTGCCTACTCATAACTTATTCCATTATGTCTCTCTGATTCCTCCTCGCTCTAACTCCCCGAGCCCCTCCCTCCCGTTTTTCACTTTCTTTGTCTTTCTGTCAACGTCCCTCCCTTTAATCCTCCCTCTTGGTGTTAGGGATGCACGGTTTTTCTCGCTTGCAGCCTCAAGGTCAATTTTCATAATCAACGCCTCACAGATATAGGCTAATAAACCGTGGCAGTGACCCAGCCTTGAGCACAGCGGCGTCAGGAAAAAAACCCTGCAGATGCACACACACGCGGGGTCAGGATTCTGCCTACGCTTTTTTCGTTCGAGGTCACGCGGGGTCATTACGCCTCTTTGGCCACGCTGCTTCGGTGTTTGTTTGTTTGTTTGTTTACCATCATTTGTCCTCTACTTGTCACGCCTCCTGGTGGTTGACCCCCTGAGATTGCGTTCCGGGCCCCTTCGGCGATGACCGTTCTGACCCCGGCAAAGACATCGCACCGCAGCCGTGCATACTCATTCCTCATCTACATGTGTGACGAGGGCTTTGCGAGCCTGCATAGAATTTTCCATGGATTCATGCAAGCGTGTGTGAACGAGGCCACCAGTGGGAATTTATGGATTTTTTCTGTCTCTGCCGATACTCCCCAGTGCTGAGGGGAACACTGACCCTGATAGTTTGTTGGCAAGCAGGAGCCCCCATCGATCACTTCTCACACGGCAAACAAACATGCAGCCTCCCCATCATCCCTCGCAGCATGTCGGAGCCAGCGACACACTCCCGGGCACAGAGAGGCAACACTGGACCCATAATCCTGCATTACCCCGGCTGAGGTTTGCTTTGCACTGATAAAGCTTTACTGCAATATATAAAATAAAATAGTATTTATTAAATCTGAAGGCGTTATCAGCACAGAGCACACGCAGCCTCAGAATCCCAATAGATTTTTTTCTTTTTTGCAACAGATGAGAAAAGATATTAGGTTGGAGGTAAAGTATTTATTTATATATTTTTAAAAATATGTTCTGGCCAATGAAGTTGATAATATTAGATGTGATGCTTCTGGAGTTCTGCTTACTTTTCAATAGAGTTTTTTAATGCCAGAATCGATATATTTGCTTCATTTGAGTCTGTGCGGAGGTAGAAGGAAGTTATCGCTTTTATTGTTGTAGTCTGAGTAACGTGACGTCATATCTGTTCCGTATCCTTCATCAAAACAAACCGCAGTGCGCCCAAACATGAAAGTAGAAAAGGGCAGAGGGTTGGCGTGGGTACGGCCTGCACCCTCACATTTCAAATCCAAAGTGGTAAACACTACACATACAGTAAAGGATGGAAACACTTTGGGTTTCACACATTGTCAGGAAAATCAGAGCTAGACATCACGGCTAAAGCTGCATGCTAACTCTGTCATGGACAGGAAACGTTATCGTATTGCGGTGACGTGCGGTCAAGCCAGCCGTTGCTCTCATCTCCGTGGTCAAATCGGCCGACGCTACAGCTGTAGAGCACCCATATACTGACATTTATGTTAAATACAATCAAACGGCCCCGATGGAGCTGACCATGGATGTATAAAGAGAACAGAGCTGGCGGGAGAGCTAGAGATGGACTTGGCGACGACGTCCATTTTTGAAAATAAGGTGTTAACAAAGGGAACTGTATACAAAATACATATATGGAAATAAGATTGATTGGATTATATTCACCAGAAGTATAAAACATTAGATGTCCCTTATAAATGAATAAGAAAATACCACTAATTTGTGAGAGAAATGTCTTTATTCATTGAATTTTAGGTTGCTGGAAGAAAAAAAAAAAAATTGATAATTCCTGATAATGACTGATATATTTGACTTCAGGACATCTCTGACTGCAAACATGCTGAAAATCAAACATTTTTACCGTATCATTTTTGATATTTTCCAAAGTAAAAGTCCCTAAAAGTGTATGATTCGACTTTTCCCCATGGTCTAGTGTTGAAAAAGTTAAGAAACATCGCAATAAATCATAATATTGAATGGGGTATCGAATCGGCACCCAAGTATCAAGACAGTAATTTCAAGGGAACCGCTGAATGATTTTTTATCCAGTGAAACTGTATATATCAGTTATGATGAAAACCCTTGAATTCTGCGAAATTGCATGGAGAGCGCCTGTGGAGAGACCTCCTGATGACATCACAAGATGTAAGACGACCTTGCAGCGTCTCCTCCGGGGGGCTCACCATTGTTCAAGAAACTGCCAGCCATTGATTCAAGCCTCCCACCAACAGGTTGTCAAACTCCTCCCTGAAGACACTTTGTCCAACACATAAATATTTAATTGTGCTCAACACAAAAGCAGAAAACTCCAACACGGCTCCCTACTCACAGCACTTATACCCATGAGGGTGAATTAGCATTAAAAGTTGGGTGAAACTTCTCAAAAATCGGAGAAGAACTTCAGATAAACACAACACTCTGTATAATTACACTCCCAAGTAGCTGCACCATAATTAACACCTATACTATCACTTTTCCTTGACAACATGATACACGCCTTTTATTTTATAAAACTGAACAATACAGAACTTCGCTCTCTTTGTGCGGCTCTATTTCAGGCATGGAGAAAAATATAGTTTTCCACAGTTGCCTGATTGCAAATGAGGTGACAATGTTCTTTGTATGCTCAATTGCTTCCTGGGATGCTTTTTCTTTTTCTCCCTCCTCTCAAAGCGGCGACGTCGTCTCCCCGCGATCAAGACGAATCAGCCTCTCAGGGAGAGCCCAGTCGCTGTACCGTTCACATTATTTGCACCCGCTACTCTTTCGCGTTTGACAACATAATTACCAAAGCCGAGGCCCCTGTGCAATTAAAAGCCAGTGACTGCTGACAGCGAGGGGCTTGAGGAAAGAGAGAGCACGGCAGGGATGAGACAGGATCTCAACAAAAGTGTTCTCAGAGAGGAGCTGTCCCGGTGTTTCCACGGCGCTGACAGGAGAGCGTGGAGGATGGCGAACATCGGGGGAAACTTTTGCCATCTCAGCAGGACTTAGAAGAACGACATGATGATCTAGATGCTCCAGAAATGACCCCCTTCTACCACGAATCTGAGCTTGTGGGGGGGGGGAAGGTTTTCTTATTGTATGTGTAGATGAAAGTACTCAGAAGTTTCTGTCTGGGATATTTAGTATGTCTCAGTTCTGGATCCTATCCAAGTACGTGGCCCACAAACGTCGGTCCTTCACAGAGCCCTGAAGGCCACATCGAAGGACTTGAGCCAGATGGTCACAGAGAATTAAGCTAACGATGCATTCAGGGGCCCCTCATTAACGTGTGTTACTGCTACCTGATAGTCACGGCCATAGAAGGTATATAAAGATGGACGACTTGACAGCTCCCCAAGAGTGAAGCCAAAACATCTGGATCGCCCCCTGGTGGCTGGCTGCAGTATATATATATGTCATAAAGCCCCACCCCCTCCATGTTAGCGGATGGGACGCGGGCCAAACTAAAAAGTCAAAGTACATGTCAAATACATTTTCCCCAAAGATGGTTTCTATCATTTTTAGGTAGTTCTTATCAGGCTGATGTATGTTCAAGTGTTCATCTTTCCATAACCGTCACAAGTCTGTGTTTTAAAGATTAGGAACAACTGAATTACCAAAGTCTTAAAGCTGCACAGCTTGTTTTCTCTCCCACGTTTCTGATGCGGATATAGATCACTGAGAACGAAGACAATATTAGGGAAATGTGAAAAAACTTCGACAGCAGTAAGCTATATCAAACGTCCTTGATTCCCTGCATAGAAGTGACAGCTCTCGAGACGAATAAGATACATTTGCTTCTTCGTACAAGCTCTTCAGCAAATTTTTTTTTTTTTATTTGGTCCCCTTTAATTTGTGTACTATAAAACAGAACTAGACTAAATGGAAATAAACCCAAAGTATGAATTCTGCTCTGATTCGGACAAGCAAAACGGACTATTTCTTGTGAAATTACTTGTAATGACTAGTCCGTAGTATTCACTGGTTGTGTCCTGCATTCCTCAGATGCATGCGGAGGAGCCTTTGAAATGAGATGGACCTTGTTGACCCGTCATGATGTATTCAGTCTAGAAATGCAGACATTAGAGCATCCAGACGCTGAACTATGAGAAACTATGACAGTGGTGGATAAATCAGCAGCAGGACGGTCAGAACCTACAGGTCAGATGACTCAGTTACCAGCTGATATAAATGCCCCTTGGGCGGAGAGCTACTTAGATAAAACATACACACACACATGCGCCATACTCTGAGGCACACACTGTGAGTGCATGAATGCACGGCCAGAGGGAAATAAGCGTCACCTACGACGCGCGTTAAGTCTGATTAATCGTCTCCCTGCATCTATTTTTATGGTAATCCTGTATGTACAAACCCTTCTGTGCATTCAACATAAATCAAAAATCTAATTTTTCACTTTTTTAATGAAGAAAAATCACCAACTTGTGGCCGTGCTGCTTGTTAGACAAACAGAATGACTGGAGTTCCCGTTGGGCAACATGGCTCCAACTCTTTCCAAATGAGCTCTCCATCACGTCGTTAATCAATAATTGTCAACCCTGAGAGCGCCGTGGCTTTCCACGAGTCCAAACTTTGCGTTGCTCTGCCAAGCCGACCGGCGCCACGGCTACATTAATCAGGTCGGTTCGTGCCAACGGGATTGCTCTTAACAAATGGTTTGGTTTTTCCAGGTGGAGCGACAATGAAAGAAAGAGGCAAAACTGGAAGCATTAGTGGCACTACCAACCAGCTGGAAATTACAAAGCAACACATGCATGAGATGCTAAAACTATTTTCATATAGTTTAATTACTTCAGTGCAGATTCACAATCCTACTTCAACAATCAGCCCTGAAATAATATAAATTACACCCCTTGAGCGCTGGCTTATGAATGTAATAGCATTTTCATTAGTGACTTTATTTGTTTATTGGCAGTTTTTTTTTTTTAAGAGATATTTGTTTAATTATGAAAAAGCACAGAATGGCAGTTTGTGGCTGTAAAACAGCTCAAGAAATGAAAAGGAAGTCAGTGAGGCATTAAAAACTAAATGTTGCCGCTGCCACGCTGCTTAATCACCCCAAATAGAGCAACTTTCTTTGAGTCTGTTTAGTCTCGTCAGTAGTTGAGTGGCCTTTTGGTCTGGATGTTTGTGTTTTTCTGAACATATCTAAAAAGCTGTCTTGACTTTCCAAACTTGCAAAAATTTTTTTTTTCAAAAAAAAGGATTTTGTAAACAAGACCGCAGATGCTCAACTTTCCAAACTAAAATCCCCGTTAAGATCCACACCAGTTCATACACATCGGCGATGAAAGATGGCGATGCTTATTTTTTAACCGGTGGGTGACTCTAGCTAGATCTCTATAGAAAAGCATTAACCACAATGCAACACTGAGGACCACAGCATTCAGACTCAGCAACAGTTCAGGCTGGAAGATGATACCCGCTGCTGCTGCTGCTGCTCAGAGAAAAGTTTGTTCACCCCCAGAAGTAGTGATAAACAACCAAAATGACCTTCCCTGTGGAGTTAATAGAAGTTGTCTGAGAGGTGAACGCGGTCAGCTGAGAGGTATAGAAAGGATTAATTGAAAATGATGAAATGTCAAAGTAGTAACAGGGACATATACATAATGAGATAAAACTACATATTGACTATGTTAAATTTGACCTGTACTCAATTACCTGTGTCTCAGTTCACAGCTGTTTATGCTGTACTGTACCCGTCCTTTGTCTTAACCTTTATTTATTCAGGGAAGTTTTGCTGCATGCAGTTACACATTTACACCTGCAAGCTGCCAGTACGACCAGTCTGAGTCACTGAAGTAGCTCCAATGGAGCTTTTGTGGGATAAGGGATTTGCTCAAGGGCACCCGAGTTGTGTTAAGGAGGGAGATGCAAGCACTGCTCTTTTACATTCCCGCACTCAGATGTATCCTGCCGGTGCAGGGATCAAACCGTAAACCCTCCAGTCACACAGACGTTCTAATCTTTGGACCAATGCCTAATTTATTATTCTGATTATTAGGAAATAAATATGATTTTATTTCATAGCACTTGTTAAAGGCGCTATTGATAACACTGATAACATTCAGCCACTAAATGTTGTGTTCTAACCAGCCACTTACCATCAATCTCAGCCATTTATACTTCATTTCCACACTAACTGACGACACAGAGACACCACATGATACCAACGTTGTTATACTATTGGCTAACAAGAACTGTTAGAAGTGGGAACCAAACGTCAGATATCTTCCGCAGAGATAAACAAAACATTAATTTTGGACCTGCCAAAAAAATTATTAATTCACAATCATAATATTTTTTATATTTATGTATTATTTTCTAAAAAATATTCGTCTATATAAAAATGTTATCAATAAGACTATTAACTTGCATAAACCAAAACTTAAAGGTGCTAAACTCGGGACAAGAATCTCTATGCCAAAGTCCATGGCAATCCATCAGAACATGTCACTTAAAAAACACAAATGTTAACCTCATGGGGGCGCTAGAGGTAAAGTCAGAGGATCACCAAAGTCAGTGTGATTCATCCTCTGGGAACCACGAATGTCTGAACAAAATGTAATGGCAACCCATCCAGTAGATATTGAAAACATCCCTAGAGCCATATTTCAGCATGTCTGTATTTCAGCATGTCTAAAAAAGAAAACACTTGACAGAACAACCAGCATACGAGCTCCCAAATGGTAGCTTTCCCTTTAACAGCTTATCCATCCCCAACACCTTAGCCAGCACAACACCGCAGCTCCCAAGTTTTTTACACCCCTCCTTTCACTTTTTCCATCTGAGTCATCACCTGAAAGCCACCTGTTCCCTCTCCAGGTTCTCCTGAGTTGCTGCTCTTCTGTCAGCACTTTACTCGGTGACCTTTGAAAGTCTCAGTCAAAGCACCAGATTGTTTCTTCTTTTTTTTTTTTTTTTTTTAGATTGCAAACATCTGTGTAGCGCTGTCACAAACAGCTACTGTATGTCCGCGTGCAGTGAGTCACTTTTACCTCAAAACATATATGGAGTGATTTTTAGAGATTGATACTGATTTTTTAGATGTGCGTGCCACATATCTACAGCACAAAGGCGTAAATAAGGCTTCCAGGTGTTAGATGATGCTAACCATGCCATTGGTTCAGGCCAAAATGACCTGGTTGTTTGAGGAATGAAAGCAATTTAAAACAACTCACCAATAGAGGTATACCTAATGACATATTGATTTTGAAATTAAGATATGTGCTACTACTATTGCTTTCATTTCTTGGGAATGTGCAGGGAGTAAATTGCGGCACTTCCTTAACAAGAGGATAATCATTTTCTACAACCGGTGCCACAATTTTTAGTGCGATGCCATCTCTCCATTTAGTCATCTTAAATTCTATTTTTACACCTCCTCCTGCTGCTGCTGCTGTCTTTTCCTCCACTTCCTTTATGTTATTTCATCTAAAAGCACCAAGCGGTGATCACTACGAGATTGAAGCCAGTCTTCATTTCTGTCTAAAAGAACCACTGGCCTCTGAAGCGAAGAGAGGGAAGTGAAATTTATCTTTTTTGCCGCCCACTCCTCAAATTAAAAGTCAGAGTTGGCATGCCATTTGTGCCGAGCTCCATGGAGGTTTTCAGTGCAATTTGTATGTACATGATCTTGGGAAATAGTGGTTGGATAGAGGTGATGGTAGAGGCAAATAGCCTGGTTGTAGTGCTAAATGTGACACGTATAAGTCAGTGTGCTATGTGATGGTGATTAGGTCTAATCAGCACATCATAAGTCTTGCAGACGGGAAAAAGGGCTGTTCACGAATTAGCTTTAAAGGTCCCATATTGTAAAAAGTGAGATTTTCATGTCTTTTCTATTATAAAGCAGGTTTAAGTGCTGGATAAATACGGTCAAAGTATCTCAATCCCCAGAGAAATACACACAGCGCGTAATCAGAAACTGTGCCGCTGAAACAAGCCATTAGGATTTCTGTCCGTTTGTGATGTCACAAATACACAATATTTAGACCATTTCACAGTTTTAAAAGTAAACATTGACCCAAATTGTTGCTTAGCAACGCAATTCCGTTGCAGTTCCGTTGAAATGTGCTAAATTAGAGCGTTTCAGACACAGGGTAAATACAGGCATATTCAGGCAGACAGTATGAGGAAAATAAAGTTGTTTTTTAACCTTATAGCATGTAAACATGCTCCAGTAGAAACACAAAGTACAAGTATGAACCTGAAAATTCGCACAATATGGGACCTTTAACGGCCTATTATACGTAAGCATTATCCTGTTTATACTATGGTCACTTGCCAAAGAAGATTACTTGTGTACGATTTATTATTTTAATAATAATTAACAATTCAGTTAATTCACATCAGTCTATTTATTTGTTATATTTAGTTATACAAAGTTAGTAAAGCAATGTTTAAGTCAAGCCTTATGTTGCCTTACACATAGAAGAATGATCCCAGGCACTTCCACACAGTGAGGCATACAGCTTATTAATTAAAAACTAGTATCGGATCGGCACTCGGTATCGCTGTCAGTATTGGGACTGAAAAGTCAGATTGGTGCATACATAGAACGGTGAACAGACTAACTACTTGGTACGTGTTCATTATCAGGAATTAATGGACACCCCGCAGTCAATCAGAATATTCAGCCACACCATGGTATAAGGCAGTATACAAAAAACTTTCAAACACTAATTTGAGTTTGCATTAGTTTCCCAAAGATTCCCAGGATACATTCTAAACACTCAAGAAAAAATAAAAATAAAATAAATAAAAGACAGAAACCTATGCCTGCTGTTCAGTTTTGCTTTCCACTTGTAAAGATAATAGCCAGATGGCGGCACCGCGAGGAATTAATGCAAAGTTATTTTGGAAATAAATAATCTCAAAAAAAAAGAGAAGGATGGAAAATAGTGTCTCATCCCTTCTGTCAGAGTCGGTCTCTAAAAGTGAAGCTAACACCAAGAGAGAGAACACAGTTAGAAAGTCCTTCACCAGTGTTCTTTAAATAAAGGTCAGCTGCTTCCGTCGGACCCAATTAGTTTCTGCAGTGATCAATACAGGAAATGTGAGAGAGGATCTTCTGTCACAAGTTGAATCTGTTGTTTCCTCAACTATCTCATCAGCCTTTAAGAGAAACTTCAGATCATCAATCTCAAAGACTTAAATGAGATCTCATCATTTCTGGTTGTTCTGTCTTATTTTATTAGCTGGATCACAGATGTCCTGTGAGACTGAATTAGTTGTAATGTTAAACACAATGAATGCGTTTTCAACCTCATGGCAACAGATTCAAAAACACACTTTTCTACACCAAGTCATCATTCTGAAGCGACACAGGTGATACATATATAACTTCTTCCTCCCATGTGACCACCAAGTCAGGTGTCCTTAAACATAGCAATCACTGGCATTATCACAGCTTTGCCCCAGTTCCGCACTACATACTACTCCTAACATGGTTTTCAGTGTGTCATGTGTTTTAACATTGAACAAAAATTTCATATAATCAAAAAAGTCAGCGTACGTTCTAAAACGCTTGATGTTTGGTGTGGACTATTCTACCACAATGCAATTCTCAAAAGAAATAATAGGAGCCACTCACAGCTGCAACACATGACAGATTGTGGATAATGGCGAGTCAATTTCATGAGTTTCTTGTGGAGAGCACACATGTGTATTATGCCATAAAAATAATAAAAATTTTGCAAAATCATTATACATAGTACAAAATGGTAAAGAGTACTGATTTCTTGTATACTGACTGCAAGAAAATATGACAATAATACATAAATCCATAGCGTCAAATTTCAGCAATGTACTAGAAGAAGTGGCACAATCTGGTCAATAAAGCTGCAGTCAGTAACTTTGAGAAAATATGATGTAAAGTTATTTTTATTAAATTGTCACTATATCCTGACAGTAGTGCATGAGACAGATAATCTGTAAAAAAAAAAAAAAAGATCATGTTTCTCTGCGTCTTCCCAGTCCTCCCAGTAGAGTGGTGCAGGGATGATTTGTAGGCGAACCAAGAAGTTAGCGTCACACTGGTTCCCTCCACAAAAAGCCAATGGGATCTTTCCATTGGATTTTGGATTATTGCAGAAAATAAGATCTGTGGCAAACAAACGTTTATGATACTTACACGCTTTGTTCAGCAAGATAATCTCCAAAAAAATGAAAACCACTTTTATGTTTTTTGTAGAGTGAATGCAATCGCCTGAAGTAAAAACTAAAAAGCTAACGTTGGGATATAAATGAACCACCGCCCACCGGCCGGAGAAAACGTTCTCATTTTACAGCTAAACAGTACGCTAAAATATGTTTAAGAAAACATCTGAGGCGAGAAATAGGCGTTACAATAACAGAATCTTGATTCATATTTGATCAGCGCTGCCTAGTTTGATCGGAATTCGCACGTTTGGCTAACAGTGATTGACAGGTTGACCAGAGACGGCTCGGCTCTGATTGGTTGTTTTGGTCCGGGGCGCGGAGGAAGCACAGGAGGACCAACATGTTCTCATCCCAACTCGTCATATGCTGACGCTTTGTCAGACTCCTTGCCGTTGCACTAAACTTAAGTAACGTCCCCTCGGCGTCACTTTACGGTCGCAGTAAACACGTGCAAAATGTTGTAAAATTAAACAAAAACACTTGTTTAGGTTTAAGCAACAAAACCACTTAGTTAGGTTTATGAAAAAACAACATGGTTGGGCTTAAAACGACTGCATTTTTACAATGAAAATTAAACTGAACGTAGTGAAAATGAACAAATGAGAACGGGCAGGAAGGAACTTTTTATCATATTTGCTCAAAGTTACTGATTGCATCTTTAACTTTTTAAACATTTCATGTCTTAGTCAGTGTGTTTTTTCTCCACGGAGAGTCGTGCTATAAGTCAATTAACATCACATCTCTTTATGCTGCTTTTGTGTTCTTTCAAACAAACATTTCCTTGAAGTCTTACATAAAACAAAGAAGCAGTTGCTCGTTAAATTAGTAGAGGTATTTTATGCTTGACGCACTTTTCGCCTTGAGCTAATTGCATTTTTTCGAACACTTTTCGTGAGAGAAAGTCGTGACATAAACGTTATCTTTCCAGTCTCGTCTGAACAATATTGCTGGAAGTGTAGGCGCACTGGTACAGGTGGGGAATATTTAAAGAGAAGCGAGCAAACAAAGTCTCAGAAATCCATTTCCAATTTGTACATCATCCATTAAAAAGTGATAAGCAATTTAGTAAGCTGCCAGCCCTTCACTAATAACACTCTTAAGGCTCAGCGATGATAACAAGAGCAAAACACTACAAAACAATGTGATTAAAAATTGGCTTTTAAAATTAAACATGCATAAAACAATCATGAAATATTTCCATCCAACAGCCAAAACCAACACATTTATTCTACTGGCATCGCACCAAACCTGAGGCTCCATGTGAAGCAGATGTGCAATGAAACAGCTGACTTAGTTTCCAAGCAAAACATTTAATTTCTCCCCTGCAGACAGCCTCTTTGCATCATTTGCATATCCAACTGTAGTTATTTTTCTATTGTACCTCAACATCCATCACGGTACGAGACTGCGAGAATGGCAAACACTGAGCTCGGATGCAGCATTGACATTCATAAAGTGTGCGGTAAAAGACTAAAAGGTACTGAAAAGGTTAATAGAGTGCACATAATCTATTCTTCTCAAAAGATTGCAATTGAATTACCCTCCGAGCCTGGAGGAAAAGCTTGACTCTCAGTAAAAGAACAAAAGGGAAAATTAAGGTGTGCAGGTATTTGCACCGCCGTCACTTTGCACGAAGACCACTGGAGCGAGTAAATACAGTATACGGCATAAATGAGTCTCAAACTCAACAAATTCAGTGATTTCTCTTTACAAATAAGACATATTTAGGGTTCATATAGGATGTAATGTTCCTGCCAATGCTGAAGTGCCTTAAACTTGCATTCTTTCTAACAGCCAGCAGGGGGCGACTCCTCTGGTTGAAAAAAGAAGTCTGATTGTATAGAAGTTTATGAGAAAATGAGCCTACTTCTCCATTGATTTATTACCTCAGTAAACATTGTAAACATGAGTTTATGGTCTCAATTGCTAGTTTCAAGTCTTCTTCAATACAGCATGATGTTCATTTAGTAAATTATGGTCCCATTTAGAGTCAAATAGACCATAAAGCAGGGGATGCTTTAGGGGTCGCCATCACGGCGTTGTTGGGTCTGGAAGTTGTCCGTGTTTTCGTCTTACAACTTTTACAACTAACCCTTTTACAGTGTGTTTACAATTATTGAAGGTTAATTATAACCTTTTTGGTCGCCTGAAAATGTCTTATTCAGTGTTGGGTTGTACTTAGCTCCACCCTCTCGTGTCACTTCTGGTTGCAAAAAGCCAACATGGTGACGGCCAAAATGCCAAACTCGATGCTTCAAAACAGCAGTCCACAAACCAATGGGTGACGTCACTGTGCTTACGTCCACTTCTTATATACAGTCTATGGTCAAAATGGTAAAAGGCCATGTTGTAAAAATGAGCACACCCTCCTGAAAGTTACAAAATAACAAACATAAAATGTTTTTTTAGTGGCAATCTTGAAGATTTTCATTTAAATAAATGTCTGTTCAGTCACTGTCTATCGCTGAAGGAGGCAACACAATGTTGGAACTGAAGAAAGTATTGCAATATTTATATATGTTTTAAGGGCGGGTCCATTATTTTGGAGTTTTTTGAGGTTTTCATATCATTCTGTAGCTTCACAGTGGTGTTCAAAATCCGAACATTCAAATTTTGGTCAAAGCATGTACTGTATGTTTTAGTGTCAAAATGCTATTTTCCCAAGCCCTTCCAAAAACATGGGCTTTTCATACAGTAATTTAGATGGCGGTCGGCATGCTCCCAGTTTGGAGAAGCAAACAGGAGAATCGGCACGGAAGAAAAGCAATGCCCTGCTGTGGACGCCACGTTAGTTCGGATCCGAAAGTCACACAATAACACAAACAAACTAACCGATCAATGCAGCGGTAGACCGGCAACTCCTGTGCTCTGGGGGGTAAAATTACTGTTTGAAGACCGTGATATAACGGCTTCGTCCCCTGACGTAAAGGGCTGTCTGATGGCAAGGTAAAGCAGTAAAAATATTCTAAATATAGTGTACACTTAAACTGATATTGACTTTTTTTTAGGTGGCTAAAATACGTTTTTCTGCTGCTCCCGTCTACAGACGCTTTACCTCGCCGTCAGAAAGCCTTTCTTACAGTAACTGAAGCCGTTATATTGGGGTCTTCAAAACCAGACCAGACTCCATTCTCAAAACATTTGACCTCGCAGAACATGTGAGTATACATACAACTCCAGAAGAAGAGAACACAGATGGACCTGCCCATTAATATATTAAGGCTCAGTCATATGCGCAAATGCAAAGGCGTTACCACACACAATATACGTCATCCTTTTAATTCCCACACCTTGAACCTCCGCCATCAGTCGGGCTTGACGTTGTAATTTCATCCCACCATTCGGTAGCCTGCCACCCATGATACGTCTGCATCGCGGTCCTCTCTAATTCCTTCAGCAAGCAAAAGGAAAAAGGAGACAGATGCAAACAAGCGTAATCAGTTCCCCTGAGAAGCTTTCGCTGATGGGTTAAACAAGTGGCCTCGCTGCCAGCAGCCATTAGCCACTGCTGCTATACTGCCAGCTCTGACAGAGCATGGGGATGTTTAGGACTCAGAGATAATTTGAAAAAAGCCCTATAATTGGCTGCGATCTGTCTGACAGCTTTGAGCGGGAGTCCCTGGGGCCTCTGTATCGATGAATCTTCCTGATTTGAAACCTCACTACCTTCCGCTGGCAGTATGGGGTCCGTTTCAGAAAACCTAATGGTCACTGCTTATTCCTTTTAAACTTAGGAGATGCTGTGTGTCTGAACAGTGATCTGAAAAAGTGGAGGAGCGATGGAGTGCAGTGGTGGTGCTTCTGCCTTCTCGACAGATACAGAGACAGTAAATTATTAATAACTGACCCTTCTTTTTGTGTTTCCTGAAGAGAAAGACTACTGCTCTCACCATGGTTGGCCATGTCTGGACTAGACTTTAGGCGGTACACCAACCTCTGCTTTCTGGCTACAACCAGGTAGCGGTAGCTTGCCTGTATCCATATTAGGGATCGACCGATATGTTTTTTTTCAGTACCGATACCGATTATTAGTAATCAAGGAGACCGATAATCGATATTTTGAACCGATATACATTTGCAGGAAAAAATTAAAACTTTGGTGTCAAAAATGGGAATAACACAAAACTTCATTGAAATGCATTAAAGCATATGTTTAATTAAAAGAAAACTTTTCAATATTATTTTAAAACAAAAATTGCAGGGAGGTCCCGGCTTCTTATAAAGTTAACTGAAAATTTGAATAAATAAATGGCCTGTGGAGGAGCTACAGCCAATGAGAGCGCAAGACATGGGTTGAGGGGAGAAAATTAATTAATTAATTAATTAAAAATAAATTTAGAGCTCTTTATTTTACAAAAAGGACGGAATGTTTTGCTTGAAGCTGTATTGAAACACTTTCATTGATTAAAAAAATAGTGCAATGTGAAATTCATCAAATTTTTAATATATTATGACTTATATTATGATATTTTATTCTTCCACTAGACTCTTTCTCTGATGACAAAATGTGCTAATTAAAACAGAAAACACGTAATTTGGGAAAAAATAAAACGGATTTCATAAGGGCCCTACACCAATGAATAGATTTTGGCTTCAGCTTTCCTAGCTTCTGGATTTTACTTTCAAATTGTAAAGTTGCAAAAAACTAGAAATGAAGTGTAGAAGTAGTACCTTTCATGAGGTGGAGTCACCGAAGTGGAGCGTGATCAGATAAACTGGGTAAATTGGTGTCTCTTCCTCCAGCATGCCTTTTTACCTGGACCTCAGACAGCTTCCTGGACGGCGTTAACAGGACGCTCTGCAACTTGACGCTCTGCAACTTGACACCTCGGCCTGGACACACAATATTAAGAGAAATAATAACCATGATAAACAACACCCCACTGACTGTTTAATGACTTGATCAATGCTGTGAAATACAGCCTGTCTGAGACATGCCAGGAGGATTCACCGCTGGTCTTCTGCATAACACAAATACAAAAAACACACATATACAAACTGTAATGTGAGCTCTTCCACCTCCTGGGATCTCCGCAGAGTTGTCTATATATGTTGATTTTTCATTAAAAAAAAATTGTGTTTATTAGAGTGGTCCTATTACAAGGCTTCTACTGAGCCGTATTAAGGAGTGTATCAGTGTCTGAAGGACATTAATGTGCTGACTGTGCTGCTCTTAATGAGGCCACAATGCTCCTTGATGATTAAGCTCCTGGAAGTCCTCTCTGTTACCAATAGCTTTGTGTCTTTCTCACACCACAAATACCAGAAACTCCCATTAAAACAGAAGGGAGGACTGTGTGTGAATAAACACAGAGAGCTGCAATGACTGTGTCCCTCTTCTTCAGTCCTCCTGCTGAGACAGAGGAGAGGACAGAGATGTCACAAGAAGAGAGATGGTCCTGATGCATGGCAGCAATGGCAGATGCTGACATTAGTCAAAGGGGGACGACACAAGTGGAGACATCAGCCCCGTCATAATGGACTCCGTCTTATAGCCTCAAGTGCTACCTGTACTATTAGTCACTCCGTTCCCTCCATCACTCCGCCACACACACACACAGAGACAGACAAACAAACAGCGCCTTGAGAAAATGAAATGAATCAATAGGAAAGACAATGAAAAGATTTCCCAGCACCACAGGTCACTACAGAGCTATACTCCTGAGCACCACGGTGTCCTCGTTAACTCTGACGAAGAGAAATGGCAGATAGAAAGTCCTTCGTGAGTGTTTTTGAAAGGATGCGGTGCAGCAAGTTGGTCAGGAAAGTTCACAACTGTTGTACTACAAGACTTAGTTTGGAAAAATATGCTTTTGCATAATTTTGGTGAATATTTAATGGCAAAAAATATTCAATAACTTCCCTTTTATAAAGTGTAGTACCACCAAAATTACTTCACACATCAATGATCTCCTCATGGTTGTACTACAACACTTAGTTTGGAAAAAATATTATTTTGCATAATTCTTTTGAATTTTTAAAGGGGAAAAATATTCAATAAGTTCAGTATTATGCAGTATAGTGCCACCAAAATCCCTTCACACATCAATGGTCTCTTCCTGATTATACTTATTAAACTAATTAAGACAATTTGATGGCACTACACTTTATAAAAGTGAAGTTATTGAATATTTTTCCCCATTAAAAATTCACCAAAATTATGCAAAAGCATATTTTTCCAAACTAAATGTTGTAGTACAACCATGAAGAGATCATTGATGTGTGAAGTAATTTTGGTGGTACTACACTGTATAATACTGAAGTTATGAATATTTTTCTCTTTTCTGTGTTGCACTTTGTAGACAGTCCCTGACCTCTGGTCTCTCAGTCAGCTGCACATAGAGACCAACGTTATGTGTTAAATGTGTTGATTAAAATGAGGTTGTAGCTCGTTGTCTACCTTACAATTGTGTGCTTACCCTTCCAGCAGAAAGGAGCAACATTAACCTCTCATTGGAGTGTCAGGCCAGATGATGAATCCAACATTTGCTGTTCTTGTAGCTCTGTTTTAACCTCCACCACCTGTTTTAAACCTCTGATAGAGGACATGACAGATATCGATCTCGGCTCGTGATTGGCTCAGGTGTGTGTGTGGGCGGGGCCTCGATACCTCAGCTCCTTTTTTTTAAATAAACTTTATTTTTACATTTGTTAACAATATAATAAACAATTAAACCAATACATAAGTAAATACATATAAAGAAAATGAAGGGATAAAAACAACTCAATAAAAAACAAACAAAAAATGAAATAAAAAATAAAGTAATATAAAACATAAATAAATAAAATACAAAATAACTTAAGTAAAAACATTAAATTGGAAGCACAGTCTCACCATTTTAATTACATTTTTGCTGAAGTTATTCTTTATGTTATTATTATTTTTTATTATAAACTCCGAAAAAAAAGTTTGGAAACTTGTGTTTGGTGGATTATTTCTCTGTTCTTACAATGCTAACTGGCATTGTATTTTACATGGTTGGAAAGCCTGTTTATTTACCTTCACAGTGATGTCCAACTTGTAAGGATCATGCATTAGTGGGATGAGCAGCACAGCTGATTATGTGGGTAGCGCCCAAGAAAAAATTGCCAAAATGCTCTGCCAGTGGTAAACAGTGTATTCTCCTGTTGGTGTTGACTCTTGTTTTGAGTTGTTTGGTGGATTGGATGATTGAACTCTCTATCAGTAACAAGGAACAAACAAGACATATTGGCTATTTTACACTTTATTCATTTAATACACCGTTAGAAGCCTCAGTAGGGTGGAAGATCCATATGCAGCCACAACAGCCTGGCAACTCCTCCTCATGCTGGTCACCAACCAGGTCACACGTTGCTGTGGGATGGCGTTCCATTCCTCAACCAGGATTCGTTGCAGGTCCAGTAGAAGTTAAAATTCACAGATAACATTTTCCAAGATAAACCTACAAATATCTTGCCACAGTTTACGGGTATGTGTACATTTCCAGAAAAGATGGAAAATAGTTTCAGTAAGGGAATCACACAAAGCACGGCTTAAATCAAAGTCATTTTTTAAATTAACAAAAAAGGACCTAACCAGGTAACATTGATGACAGGCCCCCATTCACCTTTTTTCTTTTTTTTTTTTATTATTATGTAAGAGAATATCAGTACATTAACAGTATACAACTGCTCATGTCAGGGGTACTTTCATAAAGTAATAAAATAAAATAAAATGAATAAGAACAATAAAAAAAACATATATATATAAAGAAAAAATAATACAAATTCAGAATAAATTATCATCGGTACACAAGAAATTTATCAAACACATAATTAGTTTTAATTGCTTTCTTATTCTTAATGTTTCTTATCGTGGTGCCATATTGATGCAGTTCTTGAACCTGAACCATGCAGTTAAATGTGCCATAAAACCAACACAATGAGATAAAAGAGCTCTGTAGAGCCATACAGTTGGCCCCTATTGAAGTAAACATAGTAATTAGATTAAGTGTATGTTAATGTTCATTTTAGTTTTGTTCTCAGAATAAAATAATTTTATTCTTCTGTTTTTGTTGTAACAAATTCACACATCCCATAGCTTTCCACTGTTCTCAGACCTATTTTGATAACTCGGTGGTTTCCCCCTCTGGTAAGTGTAGACTGTGGCCGTGAAGTGTCGGCCCTACATGGTCAGCAAACACTGTTGAGGTTTCTGGGGTAATTTGTGCTCAGAAAAACAACACCTTTACAACCCTCGTTGTTGGCACCCAGACATGGATTCAAGCTATTACACCAAATTCTCACCCTGCCATCAACATGTCCCAATAGACACCAATATTTGCAGCAGGCGGCACTTTTCCTCCCACTTCTCAAATATCCAATTGTGGTGACAGGACCGTAACTCGGCCACTTTAGCTTGATCTTTTTGTTTTTACCTTGAAGTGTGGCCGATCTCAGGACGCAGACGCTGCACTTTAATACTTGATTTTGTGAGATGCCTCTCTGCACGATTGTTTCTTCTGTCCCAAGTGATCATGCTACACACACCCTGACTACTCTGACATGTAGCTGAACTGCAATCATCTTCCAGTGAAAAAACAAACACCTTTGTTTTACATGGAACTTGTGACTTAAACTTTTCACCTCTACAAAATCAAGTAAGTGAACGAAACATCATTGCACATCGCATCAACCTAATGATTGTAATATTAACCTGCTACATGGAACAGATTGTTCCGTCCCTCTGAATTGATTACAGGTTTCAGAGGTTCATCGGACTCATGATTACCTGCAACGCACTCTTTACTGTGGAGGGCATGAGCTGAATATGGAATCAGTGCAAACGACTGTGGATTAGTTATGTTGAGTAAACAAATAGAGCTGTAAATCAATTAGAAATATTTAATCGCGATTAATCGCACATTATTTATCTGTTCAAAATGAACCTTAAAGGGAGATTTGTCAAGTATTTAATACTCTTATCAATATAGGAGTGGGCAAATATGCTGCTTTATGCAAATGTGTGTATATATTTATTATTGGAAATCAATTAACAACGCAAAACAATGACAAATATTGTCCAGAAACCCTCTCAGGTACTGCATTTAGCATAAAAAAGATGCTCAAATCATAACATGGCAAACTGCAGCCCAACAGCTGTCAGTGTGTCAGTGTGCTGACTTGACTATGACTTGCCCCAAACTGCATGTGATTATCATAAAGTGGGCATGTCTGTAAAGGGGAGACTCGTGGGTACCCATAGAACCCATTTTCATTCACATATCTAGAGGTCAGAGGTCAAGGGACCCCTTTGAAAATGGCCTTGCCAGTTTATTCTCGCCAAAATGTAGCGTACGTTCGGAGCGTTATTTATCCTTCTTCGCGATAAGCTAGTATGACATGGTTGGTACCAATGGATTATGTTTTTCTAGTTTCATATGATGCCAGTATCTTCACTCTGAGCCCACTACAACCTAAAAGTTGCATTAATGTGTGAAAGAAATTAGTGTCGTTAAAACGAATTTGCGTTAACACATTATCGTGTTAACTTTGGCGTAAAGTAAAAAGGCTCCTGGATGATTTATTTTCCATCAGCTATTTATTTTATTATCTTTATTATCATCCATTATGTATTTATTCTTATTTTTCTATCTTTTTTATTTATCTTTATTCATATTTCTATGATCTGTGTAAGCATATGCCTTTATCTTTCGTAGCCTGCACAGAAATCCCAATGTCATTGTTTATCATCATCATCATGTGGGACCCACTTGGCATGAAAAATTGTTAAATCTCCATCTGGCTTCTCCAGAGAAGTTTAGAAATAGAGTCATGTGGACAAAGTGAAATTTGACAAAGTGGCTGAAACAGAAAGTCAAACTGCGCTCGTCTTCAGACAAATTACCCAGCCCTTCCTCTTGAGTGCTCGGCGGCACGCGCGACCGTGGCTGGCAGCCACGCTGCATTCGACGTGCTGCTCAGCCGTCATAACAG
This sequence comes from Sebastes umbrosus, assembly GCF_015220745.1. Lineage (NCBI taxonomy): Eukaryota > Metazoa > Chordata > Actinopteri > Perciformes > Sebastidae > Sebastes > Sebastes umbrosus. Next base: position 10,604,374 of record NC_051291.1, read on the forward strand.
TAATAATGAATCCGCTTTTATATCCAATTAAAATGTTCCTAATAGCATTGTGGTTGCATCGATTTCTCTGCAAATGGCTGTTCAGCTGAGAACATTCGCACCGAGGCATCTAGAGGGATTTGGCTCAGAGTACAAACAAAGAGGGACTGATAAGTAAATAGCCCAGAAGAGATTTATGCTTATGCATGTGTATTATGAGCTCGTCAGGGCACAACTGGCTGCTTTTAAATGTCTCCTGCTGCCTTCTTATAGCTGCTCAATGGACTTGGGAGACAACGATGTAAATGTCAATTCTCCATCTTTCTCAACCACGACTTATAAAATGACTGTTAAACTGCCTGAGTGTGTGATAGTGTTATAATAAGACATTACGACATAAACAGTTCAACTGAGCTTAAAGAAGATGTGTTATGTGCTTTTTCCTTTAGTGTGCCCCTTTTTTTTATATTACATCGCCTGTACCAGTCTTATAATTAACTTCAGAATAGATTTTATTGAGTGTGTTTGTGAGCATCAAGAGCACATTGGACAACGCTGAGGAGCTAGTAATCCAAACTAAATAAAACTTTAAAAAATGGGGGTGTTGCGACTCAAAAAGGTTGAGAACCAATGCTTTAGGGCAGACGTCTTCAACAGGGGGTTCGCGACCCCTAGGGGGTCCGCGGAGGTACTGCAGGGGGGTCGCGAAATTTTCTCATTATCATTTTTTTTAATTATTATTATTTAATTATTATTATTTTATATTCATTTTTGGTTGATTAGACAATTATTTTTTTTATTCCCCCCTGTATTTTTCCCCCACAAATTTAAATGTCTTTAAATACACATTAACATGAATCCAACATATTGTAGCGAACAGATAATCATGCAATTGACAGACATTTTTGATATTAGCATTGGTATCAGTTAACAAGGTAAGTTTATAAATGGCAGATGGAGAATCTGTATATGAGCATGTTTTGTAAAAAATGACAAAATACTCCGTATGTCTCTGTATTTTCACTGTTAACTTTTTAACCAGCAGCTAAATGTTGGATGTTCAGTAAAACAGAGCACACACACAGACCGTCTCCCAAGGCAATTACGCTGTTCCCCCCCTCACAGCTATACAAGTCTTATTAAAACAAAATGAACCAAATTCAAATGCTCAATCAAAACACCACATTTATGCAGCGATTTTTCAATTTGCGGGATTCACTTTTGGATTTAATGCTCGATTTCACGGTCGGCTTAACTTCGGGGTTCACGTGATTGCTGAACTACAACTAGGGAAATAAGTTATAGATTTGTCGAAAATCAGTCATAAGCTCAACTAATGCGCCAGACAAGGAGTCAATAATAGATTACAGAGAGCGAGGAGGGAGGGAGAAGATACCCAAAAGGCAATCGGGAGTCCATATTAATTATGCTAATGATTTAGATTTGCCACTTCATTAACCACCATTTCTGAGCTGCTTGATCACAGGGGGTAGCTCAGCGTAAGGTCTCCGTAGCAACTGTGTGGGGGAAAAAAAACAACAGATGAGCCACAAAGAGTGTGTGTTTGTGCATACATCTCTGTTGCATGTATGTGGGCACATGTGTCTAATTACAGCATCTGGTAATCACTGGAGAGACAATTAGCAATCAATTAGGTTCTATTCCTGTGAGGGGATGTATTTCACAAATCATCATAAATACAGTTTTTAGTTATTTCTAATCATTTTCTGTTTAAATAAAAAACAGTGGTTGCATGTTTTTTTTGTTGCAAAAAATCCCCCCTCAGATTCAGGAGATCATTTCCCGCAGTTTTCTTTGTAAAACAGCAGGTGGGAGCAGAGTTCAATTAAAGTTACGTATGACTTCTCTTCATCTTCTCAGAAGGTCTGATGCTCATATTTTTTGGAGTAAAGAAATGCAAAGAGGTTTGAGGAACCACTGATCTGCACAGTACACGACCAGCGTGCTGCATGCACAGTGTAAACATGATACTAAACTAATGATCCCGAGCAGGATTAGTGCCTTCGAGGAAAGCACCGGGAATTGCCCGCGGAGCCGGTCGGAAAAGCAATTCGAAGACTAAATGAAAATGTATTGCCGCGATGATTCATTTCACATTTATCATCAGCCTGAATCACACGCTTTTCTTCTGCAGACATCAAGATTATTTGATGGCTCGGCAAAGACAAAAGGGAAAAACGGGGGTCTTTTATTATTCCAACAATGTCGCTGTCAAACAGGAGCGGACCTCGGTTTGACTCGCTCGTTTGCTTTGAAAGTAATTTAAACGAGCAGAAATAAGATGGTTGGGGGTTGGGGGTTGGGGGGGTGGAAGCGAGGAGACGAGGCTGTCAAAACGTGGCCGAGTTATTTCATCTCGGTGTTTGCCCACATTGCAATAATTGATTTGTCTTCTCGGGCGTGAGTACACAAACACGGCAAGTGGCCTAGAGAGGCATGTGTCTGTCTGACCTGATGCTGCTTGTCACCACATGCTACGTGCTTCTATTGATTTCACCCACTCCTCCTCCTCCGACCTCATGGACTCTCATCATCTCATTAACTCATGTCATGTGGACAAGCAGGGTTCAAACCATAGACTGTATAAAAGAAGTATACGTAGTCACCGTGACGTCACCCATCGGTTTGTGGACTGCCGTTTTGAAGCCTGGAGTTTGGCGTTTTGGTCGTCGCCGTCTTGTTTTTTTAGAACCAGAAGTGACACAAGAGGGTGGAGCTAAATAGAATTTTTTAGGTAACCAAAAAGGTTATAATTAACTTTCATGAACTGGAAACACATTGTGAAAGTTTTAAGACGAACATACTAACAACGCCGTGGTAGCGACCTGTCAATCACGAGGTAGCCACGCCCTAAAGCATCCCCTGCTTTATGGTCTATTTGACTCTAAATGGGACCATAATTTACTAAATGAACATCATGCTGTATTGAAGAAGACGTGAAACTAGCGATTGAGACCATAAACTCATGTTTACAATGTTTACTGAGGTAATAAATCAAGTGCCAAGTAGGCTCATTTTCTCATAGACTTCTATACAACCAGAGGAGTCGCCCCCTGCTGGTTATTAGAAAGAATGCAAGTTTAAGGCACTTCAGCTTTGGCCGGAGGTTGCCCACTGGTTCAAACCTACATAACTTTATATGATTATACTTCATAACGATCCCGAGGTTTTCCAAATTTTCCAAATGTGTCAGGCTGAATGTGCATGAAGTGACTCACAAGACATCTTTTATTTTGGATTTAAAGTTTTGACTCAACGCAAGTGTAATATAGCAGAGTGCTGGAAAAAGTAGATACAGAATATACTGTATATGTATATGTGTGTGTGTGTGATTCCGTCAAACACACAAGAAAATGTTTAATTTAACTTAAATGTTACAAAATGTATTTGTGTCGGGGAAAACCGGAGCAGATTTGGGCGAGGAATCCTGGGAAATCCCTAGATCGCAATTCCCGGCATTCAACCCTGCATCCCATTTATCGAAGGGATACCAGAAATGGGTACTTTTTCTCATCCTGTTGGAGGTATGTCAGACAAAAAAAAACAGTTGGGAACCACTAGCTTACAGCATGACAAATATATCAACATCTTTCCATCAAATATGCAGAGGTTTTTGAGCAGAACATGAAACAGAACAGAAAAAAAATAGTCAATTTCTGTTTGTCTGCTGTTGTACCCTACTTTGGGATTTGTTTTCTGTCTTCAACCTGTTTCAAATGAGAACAGTGGGAAGTAAAGAATAAAATATTTATGAATGTACACCTGAGAACCACAAAAAGGGACTGTTTAACTCTTGACTCTGCCAGGGTGGTGAGAGCCCCGAGCGGTTCCCATAGAGGTGGTGGTGGTGGGGATCGGTATGATGACGCAGTAGCTCAAAAATCATCAGGCGGGGTGATCGTTTATGTGCTTGTGTTCTTTTCTTCTGGTTACTGCTTTTCCAGAGTGTGTTGTGGGCTGAACAATACAGCAGACAACAGGTGCCAAATACCCATTTTGCAAGTGGCACATGATGATTAAAAGGTGGTATTGATAACATTCAGCCACTAGATGTCGCATTCTCCCTTTACATTGAATTTACTTCACAACAAGTGTTGTCAGGCACGTAACGTCAATCTCACCCATTTATCTGTTTTTACCACACTAACCGGAGATACCAACTTTGTTTTACTATTGGCTCACAAGCCTTGATAGAAGTGGGAACCGAAAGTCTGATATCTTCCACGGAGATAAAACAAAAACATTAATTTTTTACCTGCCAACATTTTTTAAATGATTAATTCACAATCATATTTTGTTCAGGAAAAGCCACGCTTTTATTCAGCACCTTTCTAAAAGGCTCTGTGGGTGTATTATTTCTTTAAAAATATTCGTCCACATAAAATTGTTATCAATAAGGCCTTTAATTCATAGAATTTTGTTTATTAAAATCCAATTTTTGACAATGCAATCCCTCACAATGGTTCTGTTATCATAAGCCATGAGTTTAATTTGCGATGCGGCGGTCACACAAAATGATCTGATGAAAGCAGTTATGACAATACTTGGTGTGATTGCTATAATTTTCTGTATTAGAAGTGACTTTCCGATTATAATATGGGGGTTATTTGAATCCGGACAAATCTAGCGGGAGTCAAAGTCAGTCTGTGATTCCTAATGGAACAGCTCGAGGCGGTAGATTGGTATGACAACAAAGATTACAGCCTGCACTTTTATTAATGTTTTGGGACAGGGTCGCTTAAGTTCACAAATACTGATTTGATCGCCCAAGGCTACGAGAATACCGGGGATAGAATTTGTCAAACAGCATGATGTCCCCTGAAAACAACATGTGATTCTATGGTAATGGAAAACAGTGGACTGAGTGGCAGCTACATTTATACAAGGTGGCAAATTCTGAGTGAACTGAGGCTTTTTTTTCAGTGTCAGCTGTCAAATAAGTGCAGAGTATGTTTTCCAATAGATTGCTTTGTTTCAAAAACTAACATTTTTGGGTGCTTTTTGAGTTCAAAAAAGTTCAGATGACAGTTTTTTTTTTATAGATATTTTTATTTCTGTTTTTACAGACTTTTTGTCACAACAAAGTCAGCAAGAGCATCTTTTTTTTTTTTGTCCATTACATAGTAGTAATTCATTTTTGAAAGCAACCAAGAGAGGACCAGCGACCGTTTCATAGCATAAAAGCAGAGGCAATTTTGACATGCAGCAAAAAACAGGCAGGGCTTCTAACCAAATCCAAGGCAAAGGGAACGCCAACGGTCCCCACCATCCGGTTTTCAACTCTAACCCCCATTTAGCCGTCGCTCAGAGCCCCCTAGAGCCCGTCAATTACAAAAACACACAGAAGCCGCAACAAAAACAGGAATTTCCGCTCTGAAATCTCACTCCAGGGATGACGAAATTAACTAATTTCTAGAATTCCTCACTCTATTATGTGCTGTTAACATCGCATCGAAAAAAGGGATTCAGTGACAGATCTTAAAACTGCAACATTCAAGTCTTTTCTAGTTAACCAGCATGGTGATTCATTTTATGCATTAGCTACGTAAAATTTGTCAAAAACACCGTTTGATATGCAAGTGATATGCCCAGTAGAAAAAAGGAAAAATTTGACCTCTCTCAACCAACGTTTCCAAAATTTCAAGATAGGATTGGAGGGACAGTTTGGTCTATTAAAAAAAGAAAAGAAATGAAGGTAGAGGAAGAGGCCACACATAATGTTAATATAATGAAACTTTACAACCTTTCTCTTCTTTTCTATCTAGTATACAGTGCAACTACTGTTCGTTTTATGAGATTAAGCCCTGGCCATACAATACTTATACTGAAGTTGTAAAAAAAACAACTGCAAATGAGAGATGTGTATTTTAAGTGCTAAGCTTTGCGTTTACATTACAGAGTGATTTCTAGTCTGAGCAGTGTTCTAGGATCCAGGTGCGAGAGCGCTCCCCCAGTGTTTGGTCCCTAAGGGAGACATAATTGACAAGTTCTTCTGTTAAATGGCTACAAACAGAGGCCAGAACGAGAGAGAAAACCCTATCCCAAAAATGTGGGGAAAAGAAAAACAAAAAAGGTAAAAGGAAAAATCACCAGACAGACAAAATGACCCTCCGACAAACAGACAAAAGCAGTGTTAAAGACAGAGGTTGATCAGGGGTGAAAGGGACGAGTCCAATCTTCTGTCAGGGGACCACTGCATCCGTCTGTCTGTCCGTCCGTTCACCCACCTGTCCAGCCACCTCCCACACTGTGGTGTCTCACTTGAGCAGAGCCTTTATATCTTCGCATTCGGCGGCTTCGATGGCACGGATGCCTTCAGGGCCTTTTCGGTCTTTGTCAGCTCCCTGTGGAGGAGAGAACAGTTGAATATTAAATATGCTTAGTAGGTGCATCAAGTCTCCCTCACAGTATGATGCTGCCAGCTCCACTTCATTGAGTCAGGAGTTAAGGTGAGGAGCGGCAACCTCAATCTATAGATTGTTGAATAAAGCGTCCGATGCCCATTTGCCACCAAACAGAGCCAGGTACTAGACATGCAGAGGTAGGATCATTGGCACACACTCCCTCTCTTTTATAATCTCGCTCTGTCATGACTCGCGGGAAATCAGAACTACTACTCAAGTAATAATAAATCCCATGTACTTCAACATACACTCCGTTATTTACCCAATACTCATTTTTATTGAATAGAGCTTGAACGCATCATAATGTAACTCCCATGTTGAAACTGGCAGGACAAGAGTTAGTTAGCGTTAGCTCTTAGCAGCCGGTAAGCGGTACAGTCCTGCATGGAGCTAACAGCTAACACTAACTAGCTCTCGTCCTGCTGATTTCAACACAGATTTGTTGTTCGAAATGTAGCATTATCAGAGGAAAAAATAGGATGCGTCCCCTGGACGCATAGATAGTGAGTTGGCTGCATCCCAAACACATTTTCTATTGTCCGAGGGATGATGGTATGCTGTTAGTCTCGAGTCCTGATGGGAAGAAAAATGAGTAAAGCCACGTTTTCAGAGTTTCGGCATCAACTTGGTACCGAAGTATCGGTTCTCGTGACATCCCTACACTCGTCCTAATAATAACAACACTATTTGCAACCGCTGTATGTGCTGTGTGAATGACGTCTCTTCACAAGTTGCAGCAGTCACGAAGTTTGTCATTGACCAGAGAGTAAAGTTCAGCACTGCAAACTCGACGCCGATTGTTTACGGGCCATCGGAATGTACTGCCCCAAGAGCTGGGACTTCTAAAGAGCTGAAGTGGACCTGGACCTTTTGGGCTCTGTTCCACAAGTAGGAAAACTTCAAGCAAACACACATTGCCTTTAACGAACACCACTTCCCATAAGTCCTAGTTAATCGTCAGTAAACGTCCCCAGCTCGACAGAAGAGGGCGAGTCGAGTGCTTGTCAACGAGTGCTGTCACTTTCTCACAAAGACAGATGAAAGAAACCTTCAATGAGAGATTGAGTTGAGTTAAAGTAGCTAGTGGAACACAGGGCAGCCAGGACTTTGGACCAGATACTACATTTAGACCCTGGTAGATACACAGGTAAGGTTCCTGGGGCTGGAAATGGGCTATATTGGGGTGGTCAACTGTGTGCCATGGAGAGCCAACAGTGCCCTCAGTGCCTGTGGCCACAGGCCCTTATTGAACAGCTACCCAAAACAGAAATGGCAAAACTTCTGTCACTTTTATTTTCCTGTAACTCAGTCAGTTAGCACTTCCCTGTCAGTCTGACTTTATCCAGACAAAACATGCAAAACAAAGCCACAGACGCAGAGGCACAATTTCATTTGAGCACTGAGGGATAACACAGTGAACGTGACAGAGATGTGAGTGGACGCCATCATTCAGATTAGTAACGACAGAACGCAAATGTAAAATGGAGAGAGAATGAGACAGGCAACGTGTTGAATGCACATGTAGTGACAAAAGATTTAATGGGCGACAGAGCAGTGGAGGGGCATGGAGTGGAGAGACGTCCCTTTGTTTGGCCTGCCAACTTTAGCCTCTTAGCGAAGGGCTTACAGAGCCACGGCAGAGAGAGTCTATTGTTGCGTGGAGAAGCAGGGCATCAAAAACAATGCGACCCAGTTCAAGTGCCCGGCACTGTGGGGATGCTCGTCTGGGTGCAAATTCCATGCCACAGGAGTGACGGAGCGCATCCCGAGCAGGAGAGATTTACCAGGGATGAGCGGCTAACCTGTCAGATCTGAAACCCTAATTGGTAAGGAGACGAAAGTAAGAAAGTAAAAGACGGTTTTCGTCAATTCATAACATGCTTCATATTTCTGGGAAGTGTGCACCTGTCAACACTTCAGTTATGTTAGAGCCTTGTTGTGTCACATTTGAACTAGGGCGACTGGTGACCCAAAGTTTCCTTAGCTGAACCAAAGTATAAATAGTGATAAAGTATATGTCGTGTCACTTTAACTTTTCCGATAGCTGCTGACTCATTTCTATCAGGTACCTGGTGACCAATCATTGTGCTCTCCACTCTAGTGAGTTCAGGGGCTGAAGGGGAGGACAGGAAGATACGGGGGGAAGCTTTCTTATTTCTCCAGCTCCGGGGAGGTCATTAGTAGCTGGTTCAAAACCAGACCTAGTAACTGATTCTACAGGCCTCATTTAGGTGGCAGGAAAACAGCATTACACTTTTATCCTAGCCCTTTCACCATCTATACTAGCCTGGGAACTAACAAGGCATCTATCTGACAAAGAATTGTATACATTGTGTGCACCATCTTATTGAGGTAAAACAATCTGAAAATGAGCATCCCCTTCCGGTCTGCCACAGATTGATGCTCCTCCCTGCCTCTTAGGATACACCATTACATCCCCCAATGGACATCCAGCTCAGTGGCATACTTCTGACACCACTTACATTAATGAGCTTTCCCCAACTTGAATAATGACCCCTCATGCACACCTCACTGTCCAAACATGATCCAGTCAAAGAGAGGCTGGTGGCCAAGTGAGACACAGCCTAATGAACAGGAATAGACTCCCAGGGTGTCTCCAGTCAAACCGAGATGCATCATCATCCTGGATCACGGAGCCATACAAAGCAGCACTGGGTCAGTAACGTAATGCCACTGACCTGCCAAAGTGTCCATTAAGTTTTCATTATGCCACTAGTGAATGGAATTGAAGGCCTCCCATGCAGAGGTGTTCAAATATTGGGCCAGAGAATCGCTCAAAACTTACTTGAAATGCAACGCTTACATCAGACTATTGACCTGCTGGCAGCAGTCAAACATTACCGATCTGTAAGAGGGCAAGTTTTATAACACCCAGCGAAAAAAAAAAGATGGAAGATCAATATCTGTACTGGAGGAAGCTGTGTCAGCTAGGCTCTGGGTAAAATAAATATATTTGGTAAAGGTTAAGGAGCTGCATCAAACAAGCAGACAAGAAGAGTCATTTTAGGCCGATTGGAGTTCACACGGTCACATTTCATTCTTTAAGAAATGATTTAGGTCACATCCCCAGTCATATTGTGCACTCATTTAACAATATATTAAAAACAAAACATAAATTTCTTCGTATTTTTATATCAAAACCCAATCATTTTTCTTCCTGTAAAACAAAATATGAAGTGTGCTTACGTTAGGCTTCCCGCGGTAGTCGGTGTTACCGGTGTTACACGGTGTTCGGACATACACCGATTACATTACTTGCCTGCCGCCCCCACCGTCGTTTTGCCTTTTAAAAAGAAATAAAACCCATTTCGTTATTTTTTGCGTATCAGTGCTGTGTTATCAATACAGTCGAACAACGTACGCTGATAACTGAAAGTGAAAGTGTCTCCTCCGTACGGAGTCTCAGCACATAGCAGCTTGAGTCCGATTTCACACACACGGGAAAAGAGAGAGTTGACAGACAAGGTGATGGCGGAGGATTTTGGTGTCAAACCGAAAAGCAAAAGCTCCAATTCGGCAATACTTCGGATCTAAAACCAATGCTATAAGGGAACGATAACGTTAATGAGGCAATCGCCGTGCGGAGGACGGAGCGGTCACAGCTGTGTGTGCGGCACAGCGATGCTTGACAGGAGAAGCCAGACACAATGCAATGTTAAATATCACAGTAATAATAAATATATACCCACTCCCATGTTGATACGAGTATTTAATACTTGACAAATCTACCTTATAGGTACATCTTGAACAGATAGAAAAAAAAAAGTGTAGAAAAAGAAATTGTCAAGTCAATCATGTTGGCAAAGCTACCCGCCTGTTTTACTTACTACTACTACTACTACTGTGAGAAAAATAAATGGCCAATCCTACTTTGTATTGAGGTCACACACAAAGGGCACCTTATAGAGACAGGTTTAAAAGTCATGGCAACAAAAGGAACTGACTTTGCAAAATAATACTGCATTTCTTCCTAGTCAATGGTCATGTACACAGTTCCTCATAGAAAAAAAAAGGATGTATTCATGTGTGTGTGCCCTTTCATTGTTGATGTAAAATTAACTGGCGGCCACTGCAGGCTGTAGTCAGCACTCTCGGCCAGGATCTTACGGCTGGGTCACCTATTGGGGTTAAAATGGCCTTTCATAATTCATTGCCAACAACAGCACAGCACGCAGTCGGGGAAGGGCGGGGGGGCATGGGTCAGCTCCCATGATGCACCAGGGAACCAAGCCATTTTGTGTGCAAACACAAGACTGTCTGACAGTTGAATAGTCACTGTTCAGTATTCTCTGTGGGTTCCCCTTTATCCACTGTAATGTGGTGCTACAGGTGCTGCCAGACAGAGTGGATATGCAGCGGCACGGTCAACAGGGCGGCGGCGGGACAATCTATTCATCTCATGTTAAGACACATGGCGAGTTTTCCAGAGCTTGCCAGGGGTAGATGTATTGAGATCTGGTCTCTGTGGTGACTGATGACCTTTTGGCTGCCTCTGGGTGTAAATCCCTGTTGGTGCTTAGTGGAGATGAGTGCGACGCCATGAGAGGAGCAAACCTGTGGGTTCGCTCATATCTCCGCCTGCCACCGTAATCCCTGTTCAGATGAGCTATGGCTGCCTGTCCTCTCTCATATGATATCACAGACAAAGGCTTTTTTTAAAGAGGTCCACCCGAGGGGGCTTTAATTTCCAATGTAGAGGTGGAAATTGCATTGCTGCCTATTTCAGATGAAGAGGAGCTTTTGGCTTTTAGGATGTACTGCAGCTGTGGATATGTATATGACTGGTGGTGAGGGAAATAAAGGGAAAATGACTGCAGTCAATTTTGAAGACTTTTTTATTTCTTTTTATAAAAGGGGACAGCATGCTGTGATGTAGAGGCGACACCTACGTGATGTTAAAAACTCCTACGGACATAAAATGCGTCATCTAGCAGACGGCTCGGATCTGAACTTGAACTACAGCCGGTGCTTCTTCATTCTTACTAGACCTACCTCCAAGAAAAGGCTCACGCAGATACATACAGCTTAACCTTTTAAAAACACAGCCACAGTTCCTGTTTAAATCGATCTAAAATAAAAACCATAATAGCCAGAGCATTCATTCGGCACTGGTGGACCATTTCTATTGCAGGGTTAAAGACCGCAATAAACAAAAGTTTTGTATTGAGTAGAAGTTCAAGACAGAGAAATGTACCTGCTCATGCTTACCAGCGTCATAAGAAATAACTGAGTGAATAGTAAACTGCTTTTTCTTCCTGTTGGCATTGGCAGCTTCTTTCGGTTTATCTTTGAGCCAACAGCACTGACGGCCAGCTGACAGCAGTAGCCAGCTGCCGGCCAGCTGCTGGCCGATTGCTTGCAAGGCTCTGCTGGCTTGTTGATGCGAGGGCCGGGACGTGCGGCTGTGTTGATGAAAACGGGGGATTAATACAGCCGATGCCAACAGGAATAAGTAAGCAGTGGAGTACCACGTAAGTGTCTCTCTCTAACCAAACACCAGTCTTTCCCATACATAGATTACGGTTTCCTCTTTTTCAAACGGCTTCTTCAAAGTGCAGCTGAAACTGAGAACTGATTAAAGTCGGCCTGAATGGTGCATATGTGATTGTATAGAGTGCAAAAAAAAAAAATGACTTCCTTAATCGGTGGTGTGACTTAGCTTGTGAATGCCCCCTCCCCTCGTCCCATTGCTTTCGTCGAGCCAAGATGATGCCGCCGTGAAACAACTCTGTAGAGGAGCTTTCATTTACCCTGCCTCATTTAGCCTGGCTGGGAACAGACAGCTGCTCACTCTCCGTCAGCCCCGGAATATCTATCTTCTCATGGACACATCGCGGTTTGAGGCAGACTTTTGACTGTAAATGCGTGCGAGCCATCTACATCATGCAGTCCTCTGAGTTGAAGGCTCCCCCTCTCATAGTGGGGCTGAGCTTGAGCCATTATGTTTCAAACAACAGACTAAAACTAACCATTTTTTGCAAAGTTATAACTGCCTGCTCCCGCGGGATCCCAATCCTAATGCCACATCGACGCAACTCACGGCTCATACTGAAACACTGTTATTCTTAAAGCATCTGTACTGATAAAGGGGGGTATCTTACAGCATTTAACGACAGGGTATCGCGATACATTTCTGGTATTGATATACCGTGGAACACTTGTCAGCTATACATGCCTGTTTTATTCTAATGAAAGATGAGTGTTAAGTGACAGAGTACCAGAGGCAAAAAGCTGAAGGAGGTCTTAAAAGACAAGTAGCTATTGTGGCCTCCATTTGTGTTGACATTCATTGTCCACAGGGGCATCAATCCTACTGCAGTCTGGCTCATTTGGACAGTGGTGAAACAGAACTCCGCCAGCCTAGATGCGTAGAAGATCTGTCATTTATATGTATACGACTGCCGTGCGTGTACTTCTGAGTCAAACGTTAAGATGTATGAGAGGAGTTGCCTTTCCAAGCGAAAGCTCCTCCACCTACAAATGAGGCTTTCCATTCCGACTGTGATGGAGCTGAACAAATCCGTTTTTCTGCTGCCGGATGACGTTGGTTGGAATGGACATTCATTATGGTATGCTTGTTATTTGGTTGCATTTCTACAGCCTGTGCCAGCTGTGCCTGATTTACTATTGTCTCTCTCCTAACAGGTGTGACAACTGTGTGCACATGCATCTATGTGACCGAGGTATCATTTAAAGCCCTCCTCCAGACAGTTTTACTTCCTGTTTTTTGGTTCTTTCTCAAACAGAGAATGGGGATTCAACCCAGTTTAGATGAAAGCAGCTTAGATGAATTTACTTTCTATCAGACCACATATGAGACAAGAATTAGCGCAACACAGCGACTCCCTCTAACTCGCTCTCTTCTTTAACGCGTCCTCCTGGCGAGGCGGTCGTCTGGCGGCTACACCGAGGAGCCGCACCGCCGCACGCCGTTCACAGCGCACCAGAGGACGGATAGACATGTTGCCGAGGTCCGCCGTTAGAAATGCTGTTTCGGGAAGTTTTTGAGGTGCACTGCCCACCGGCCCCGCCCGCTCTCGCCTCAGCTCCCAGCACCGACACCGCACTGGGCTGCACTGTGATTCGTTGATTTCTCTAACGGGACTTGTCTCTTGCTTTCTCTTGAGCTGAGAGTTGTACGCTCCCCGTCGTCCGGACCTGTTAGAGGCTGGCAAACCTCCAAAACGGCATCGGCTATCAATCAGGAAATGACTCAAATAAATATGGAATATCATAGAAATGTCAAAACACACTGGAAGAGGGATTTAAGATAGTTACAGAGCTAAACTACTGAGGGAGGCAGAGGCTGAAGGACGGGGCAGATATTTTTATACAGCAAAGGGCAGAGCACCTGTGAATTAAACCGCTTCAAAAACACACGCACAAAACAAGTGAACAGCGTGTCATGCTCTATGGACATTCCAGCACAGCCTCTACAGGACTGTGTTAAAGGGCCTTTTGTCCAATGAGTTACCTCATCAGCACTCATGGCTCACATGGAGCCTCGGACACATCGACATGCACTGAGGGGTGAAGGACACCGGAGCGCTTTCTGTGTTCATAAATGCATGCTCAAATAAAAGTACCAACCTTTTCTAGCAGGAGCTTGACACAGGAGAGGTGACCCTCGAAACAGGCGGAGATCAGCGGAGTGCAGCCGTGCTTGTCTGGAGCCTGCGGAGGGGGGAAGGCATGAGTGGGAGGAAAAACTTCATGTATAAGCAGATCATAGGTACGACCCCAATCCTCATTAGGGGTGTAAGAAAACATCGATACACATGAGTATCGCGATAGTATGTTTTGCAAAACTGTATCGATTCTCCAAAACGCTGTGTCGGTTTTTAATTAACCTCTTAAAAATCCGACAGCCTGCCTGCTGACTCGACCGCTGTTCTGAGAGTGAAACTAGATTGAAGATTCTAGCATCATATTAACCTAGAAAACCTAAGGAACCAACCATGTCATGTGCAGCACACTGCACTTCAACATTATATCTATCTGTCATGTTTCAGGAGCTGAGCTGGTTATCAAGAGAAATAGAGAAATGCGCAAACATTTTGGGGATTGGGAAAGACTTTATGTTTGCTACAACTTTAATCCTTCTGTCTGCGAAGGCCGGACCAGTGGATGCTGTGATGCTGAGTTGTTGTATCCAATCTCAGGCATGGGGTGAGATGCACCTAGCTAATGTGAAGCACCCTAGAAACTCTTCACAGTATAGAACACTATTGATCCATAAATAACAGACAAGCATCTTGGTGTTGTGAATTGTTCTGTATATTATTTATCCAAAGTTGGTTTCACACTTATCACAAAGCTTTGTTTCCTGCTAAATTGGCTAGAAGTGTATTGGGAGATTCATGCTGCTTTGCACATACAATTCTACTGGTTACTGAACAGGCACATGAGACCTTTAGAAAAAGCTGCAAATTGCAAAAAAAAAAAGCTCCACTGAATTACAGATGTCGATACTGTTGGATGGGTAAGTGCCCTTTTAGTGGATACGGATCAATCTACTACAAAAAAACGACACCAGAAGAGACTATTGAAGCTCAGGGGGCCTATGAGGCTAAATGTGAGGCGTGGGAAGCCTAGACAATTGTTGAATGAGAGAATGGACAATGGCTGAAATAGTATATGATAAACTGGTTTTAACAGCCAGACTACGTTATTGTTTAACTGCCTGATTTGGCGTGAGCATTATCAGTTTGTTTGCACTAGACCAATGGTCCTCAAGCTTTACCAAGTACCAACCTCAGAAAATATTTGGCTCTCCAAGTACCACTATTATGACCCATGTTAAAATACAGTAGCGTAGGCCTAAATGTTGTTTCTAGAGCAGCAACAGTAATGTTTAAAACAGCAAAGTCACCATATAAACTCCTAAATAATCTCACTGGAAACAAATCTAAAATGTTAATAAAATAAATCATATTCCTGACATGAAAATACTAAGTGAAGTTTAGAAAGACTGAAGAAGACAGACTTCAGTCAGTATCAGTCCTTCCTCCTGTACTCATCCCTCTGCTGCAGCTAACATTAGGGCTGATAGAGGGAAGAGGGGCTGTTTTGTTTCAGCCAGCTGATGAGTTTACAGGTAAGATATGTGACAAACTAATCTAAACAGTCCGACTACATACTGCCAGCTTTAGTTTTAGCTGGTGTAGCCAAGGGTTACGTCGCTCCGATACTCTATGAAGATAATAAATTAATAACACAGAGGCTCAGTCTGCAGCGCATCACCACTTCACGCCTTCCGTTCCTTCACAATAAACTCCCCGGACTCCCCCTTTAATTTATATTGTACTGTTAAATACTTCTGGTGAATATAATCCAATCAATCTTATAATATAATCCAATCAATCTTATTTCCATAAATGTATTTTGTATATAGTTCCCTTTGTTAACACCTTATTCTGAAAACCGGACGTAGTCACTTGTCGATACTTCCGCTAACTTCGCCAAGTCCGTCTCTAGCTCTCCCGTCAGCTCCGTTTTCTTTATACATCCATGGTCAGCTCCATCAGGGCCGTTTGAATGCATTTAACATAATTGTCAGTATATGTGGGTGATCTACGGTCGTAGCGTCGGCCGATTTGACCACGGAGATGTGAGTGACGGCTGGCTTGACCGCACGTTACCGCAATACGATAACGTTTCCTGTCCATGACAGAGTTAGCATGCAGCTTCAGCCGTGATGTCCAACCCTGCTTTTCCTGGTAATGTGTGAAACCCAAAGTGTTTCCATACTTTACTGTATGTGTAGTATTTACCACTTTGGATTTAAAATGTGAGGGTGCAGGTCGGAACCCCCATGGACCCTCTGCCGACCTTTAAAAAAAGATCGATTTCAAAATCAAAAACAATGTGATGGGAGCTGGTTGTTGTGGCTCTTACATTTACATCGGCCCCCTTAGAAATGAGGTATTCCAACACTTCTCTCTGACCGAAGTCTGCAGCGTAGTGCAGAGGCTTCCTCCCACCTTCGAGGGTCCGGTTTACGTCTTCGGCCTGGAAAAGAGAAAGACGACACATTAACAGGGCTGAAATAAATAAACTCGGCGCTGTCACAAGCGAACAGTGTGCATTAAAAGGGAGATCTCGAAACGGACACTCTCACTGTTGATGCAAGCTCACACTGACATTCATCCGCTGCCCTTCACTTCCCTGCTGTGGAGCTGTTAGACCTCAGACTGTCAGCCTTGGAGCCAGGAGAAAAGACAGACACACTCGCCACCTTTCGTCGTTCCCTCACCCACACTAACCACACACACAGCTTAGAGTGCGCCAGGTGGCCCTCCAGTGACAATACCTAATGGAAGACATATCAGTCACAGCTGTGGCTGTCAGTTCAGGTCTTCCTCAAAACTGTATATGACTAACTAATTGTCTGAATAAATACGGAGGCAAGTGGGGGTAAAAAGTATTAATGAACTCAGAAAATAGGCCTCCATAACAGAATATAGGAGTAGAATGTGCTATTTTTTTTTAGTATTAGGTATATCTTGTTACACGAGAACCTCATATTATGAACACCTGATGTGGGGATGACAGAGCTAGCTTGGTTATCTGGCTCCCCTGGGGCAACAAAGTGCAAATCTCATAAAGCCGAGATGCCGATCAAAGGAGGGAATAGGAAAATAGCACAACTGGAAGATACTGTGTTAATATTATATTGGCGTGAGATTAGACACAATCTGCAATACTTGATATCATAATATTATTTTACAGCTTAAATATTGTCCTTTCCTGGTCCTAATTCCCACATTACAGTTAAATGATACAAATGTCGGAATTTATCCATTGTTGGCTGAGTTAAATTGACAACTGAATTCCTCTACCTGCTGCAGTACCATCAATAGGCCTTTTTCACAGCAGACATTTGTGCTGTGTCTCAATTTGCATACTTCCGTACTTACACTTGCTATTTTGAGTGTGTTCACACTGAGAGGTATGGAAAAATGGAGTGCACTTTAAGTACCCGGATGTTGTACTCAAAACGGTGAAAAGGTTGAGTGTGGAACGGTGGAAACTTCTCACTCTCAAAGTCACCATCTATGCTACATAGTGGAAAGGGAGGGATCATGTTTCAATCTTGTGAAAATGACAGGCGAGGAAGCTGCAGCGGTTGCGATTGAAACGGCGAACACCGAACTATACAAATATAAGCTATACATGTGTTTTGTATATACATGGAAGTATCCGATTTGAGAACACAGCATTGGACTTGTGATGGCAGGAAAAGCACGGGTGTAGTGAATATAATTAATTATGTCTGCATTCAGTAACGTGCAAATTCTAGGGTCCTGGTGTTGTGGATGATGGCTCATATGCATTGGCTACTGCACACCTAAATGGAACTGGGCCATCATCAATGTTCCACCTATGCTTTACCGTGACAAGTCAGAATATGAAAAATTAAATTTCTGATGCAAACCATTAAAAAAGCAGAAAACCTTATACAGCTTGTACAATACACTGTGAGTGAATGTGAATGTGAATGACCAATTGCAGACAAACCTGTTCAGGTCTGCAACTGTGACCACAGAATAATTATAGCCACACGCTCACACACCTTTATCACAAACTCCACTGAAGGTCAAGCACAACCCACTGAAGACAATTCTTCATTTCACACCCAATCCCACTGAATCCATTAGCCATGATGGATATCCAACCTCAACCTCTAATAGTGTTTAAATGTTACCTTCAATGGCTGCAGCTCCAACAGCTGATACAATTGAAATGGTTTAATTTCCACGATAGAAAAGACATAAAGCACTGCAGTTGTTTCCACCCAGACTTGTGGAGATAAGGAAATGGTTATGAGTTACAATAGGACCATCAGATATGAGAAAATCCTCCCTTGTGGATGGAAAATTCATCCCTGTTAACGGAAGAGCCTCAAATGTAAAACTACTTCTAACTTTCCAAGGGTATATGCATTAAGGGTGGGAAACAAAATCAATTCACCTATGTATCACCTATGTATTTTTTATGATTTTGAAATAGATTTTTTAATGCCATAATCAATATGTTTG